>NW_026086808.1:0-11304 GCF_022539395.1 Myiozetetes cayanensis | reverse complement strand
CACACCCGCAGCTGGATCCCGTGGTTTATGGACACACAGCTTCCTTTGGACACAGGGCATGGAGATGTCTTCACTCGAGGGGCTCACGTCTCCATGTCCAATCCAGGGAATAGATTTGATCTGGATTTATCCATCAGACATTGTCAATACATGTGAGAGTCACAAATATGTTTCCCAGGAGAGGGAAAAGATAAGAAAACAAAAAAAAGCCTCCTCATCCCCTCCCTACAGACTTCGAGGGTCATCAGTCTGGAATCTGAGTCCCTGACCAGTTCTTTTGTGTTGCTCAATCACCCAAGACAAGGACAACCTGCCCATTCAACATCCTGCCCACAAATGGGGAAGAAGGGGGGAGGAAAATATTCAATACTCAGTTCCTTTTTTGACATCACTGGGGACCAGAGACATCACAGGGGTGTGTTGAAAACAAAGGGATAAGCCTGATGTCACAGGGACATCAATGACTTAACAGGGAAAGGGTTGACATCACAGAGACACCAGTGACTTGATCGGAAACATTGCTGAAGTCACAGGGGACAGTGGTGTCAACACAGGGACAGCGGTGACATTATTGGGGACCGGTGACACAAAAAGGGACTGGTGACAAGAAAGGGAAGGCCATGATGTCACAGGGACTTTGGTGACATCAAAGAGGACATGGGTGAGTTCACAAGCACAAGGATGACATGACAGAGACACCAGTTACATCATCGGAGACATTGTTGACATCACAGAGACAGTGGTGACATCAGAGGTACATGAGTGATATCACTGGAGTCAGTGACATCACAGGGGGAACTGGTCACAATAAAGGGACAGCTGTGATGACACAAGGACATTACACGGGACATCGGTCACATCACAGGGAAATGGTGCCACCGGTGGGCACAGTGGTGAAATCATAGGGACAGCAGTGACATCACTGGGGACCAGTGAGGTCACAGGGGACAGGTGACAACAAAGGGACAGCTGTGATGTCACAGGAACTTCAGTGACATGACTTTACAAGTCCAAGGGTGACATCACCAGTGACATTAACGATGTCCCTGGTGACATCACAGGGACATTGGTGACATCACGGGGGACTTCAGTGACTTCACAAGGACAGGGGTGACATCACAGTGGCACCAGTGACATCATTGGGGACATTGTTGACATCACAGGGGACAGTGATGACATCACAAAGACACCTGTGACATCATCGGAGACCTGGGTGACATCACAGGGACCGTGGTGCCATCACACATATATTGGTGACATCATTGGGACCAGTGACATCACAGGGGACTGGTGACAACAAATGAAAGCCATGATGTCACAGAAAGATCACTGACATCACAGGGGACATTGGTGGCTTCACAATGACAGTGGTGACATCACAGAGATACCAGTGTCATCATTTGGGACCAGTGACATCACATGGGACTGTTGACCACAAAGGGACAACCCTGATGTCACAGGGACATTGGTGACATGATTGAGAACATTGGTGACATGACAGGGGACAGTGGTGACATCACAGAGACAGCAAGGACATCACTGGGGACCCGTGACATAAGAGTGACAACAGAGGGTCAGCAGTGAGGTCACAGGGACATTGGTGACATCACAGGGGACTGGTGACATCACAGGGATGTCAATCACATCACAGGGACATGGTGGCACTGCTGGGGACAGTGGTGATACCACTGGGACAGCAATGACATTACTGGAGACCAGTGACATCACAGGGGACTGCTTACAGCAATGGGACAGCTGCGATGTCATTGGAGGACATCAGTGACATCACAGGGGACATCAGTGACTTCACAGGACTGGGTGACAGTGGTGACATCACAGTGACACCGGTGACATCATCAGGGTCATTGTTGACATCACAGGGGACAGTGGTGACATCACAGAGATGTGGATGACATCACTGGGGACCAGTGACATCGCATGGGACTGTTGACAATAAAGGGACAGATGTGATGTCACGGGGACATCGGTGAAGACAAAGGCATCTAGTGACATCACAGGGACATCGGTGACATCATAGGGACATGGTGCCACCACTAGGGACAGTGGTGACATCACAGTGATGGCAGTGACATCACTGGAGACGAATGACATCACAGGGGACTGCTGAAAACAAAGGGACAGCCGTGATGTCACAGGGACATCTGTGGCATGACAGGGGACATCTGTAACATCACAAGACCAGGTGTGGTCTCACAGAGACACCAGTGACATTATCGGTGAGACTGCTGGCATCACAGGGGACAGTGGTGACATCACAGAGACAGCAGTGACATCACTGGGTACCAGTGAAATCACAGGGGACTGTTGACAACAAAATGACAGCTGTGATGTCACAGGGACATCACTGCCATCGGTGACATGATGGGGACATGGTGTCACAGTTCAGCACAGTGGTGACATCACAGAGACAGCAGGACATCATTGGGGACATTGTTGACATCACAGGGGACAGTGACGACACACAGACACACCAGTGACATCAGCGGGGTGATCTGTGAAATCACAGACGACATCGCTGATTTCACAAGGCAAGGGGTGACATCACAGAGACATCAGTGACATTAGAGGTGACATCACAGAGACAGCAGTGACATCATCAGGGACATGGGTGACATCACAGGGGGCACTGGTGACATCACAGGGACAGAGGTTACATCATCGGGTAACAGTAACATCACAGGGGCCGATAATGAAAAAGGGACAGCAGTGATGTCAAAGGCAAATCGGTGACATCACGGGGACCTGGTGTCATTGCTGGGGACAGTGGTGACACCACAGAGACAACAATGACATCAACAGGGACATCTGTGACATGACAGGGGACACTGGTGACATCATAAGGCCAGGTGTGACATCACAGAGATACCAGTGACATCACAAGGACATCGGTGACATCATTAGGGACCAGTGACCTCACAGGGGACTGTTGACAACAAAGGGACAGCCACGATGTCACAGGGCTTTTGGTGACATCACAGGAGACCGTGGTGACATCACAGAGGTACCAGTAAAATCATCTGGGACATTGGTGACATCACAGGGGACACTGGTCACATCACAGAGACAGCAGGGACCTCATTGGGGACCAGTGACATCAGAGACACAACAGAGGGAAGCAATGATGTCACAGGGACAGTGGTGACATCAAAGGTGCCTGGTGACATCACTGGGACATCAGTCACAGCACAGGGACATGGGGGCACTGCTGGGGACAGTGGTGATGTCACTGGGACAGCACTGACATTATTGGAGACCAGTGACGTCACAGGGGAGTGCTTACAGCAGTGGGAAAGCTGTGATGTCACAGGGACAGTGGTGACATCACAGGGGACAGTGGTGACATCACAGAGGAACCTGTGAAATCATAGGCGACTGTTGCCAACAAAGGGAAAGCCGTGACGTCACAGGGACATCAGTGACATCATAGGAACATAGGTGACATCATAGGGACATGGTATTACCATTGGGGGCAGTGGTGACATCACAGAGATGGCACAGAGACTGCAGACCAGAACTATCACTGGGGACTGGTGACCACAAAGGGAAAGCCGTGATGTCACACGGACATCGATGACATCACAGGGGACCTGGATAACAACACAGAGACACCAGTGATATCATGGAGGACATTGGTGGCATCACAGGGGAGAGTGGTGACCTTACAGGGACAGCAGTGACATCATTGTGGGCCAGTGACATCACAGAAGACTGGTGAAAACAAAGGGGCAGCTGTGATCTCCCAAGGACATCAGTGACATCACTGGGGACATCGGTGACTTCACAAGGACAGGAATGACATCTCAGAGACACCAATGACATCACTGGTGACACTGGTGACATCACAGGGACAGCAGTGATATCATTGGGGACCAGTGATGTCACAGGGGACTGATGAACACAAAGGGACAGCCGTGATGTCCCAGGGGACATCACTGCCATAACAACAACATGGGTGTCATCACAGAGACACAAATGTCATCATCTAGGACACTTGTGACATCACAGGGCACAGTAGTGACATCACAGGATGTTGATGACATCACTGGGGACCAGAGACATCACAGGGCAGTGTTGAAAACAAAGGGACAACCTTGACGTCACAGGACATCGGTGACATCACAGGGACATCGGTGCCACCACTGGGGACAGTGGTGAAATCATAGAGACAGCAGTGACATCATTAAAGACCAGTGACATCACAGGTGACTGGTGACAATGAAAGGATAGCTGTGATGTCACAGACATAACAGTGATGTCACAGGGGTCTGGTTACATCACAGGGACCTTGGTGACATCACGGGGACAAGGTGCCACTGCTGGGGACAGTGGCGACACCACAGGGACAGCAGTGACATCACAGGGGACTGGTGACAATGAAAGGATAGCTGTGATGACACAGGGAAATCAGTGACATCAAATAGGACTTTGGTGACTTCACAAGGACAGAGGTGAATTTACAGAGACAACAATGACATCATCGAGGATATTGGTGACATCACAGAGGACAGTGGTGACATCACATTGACATGGGTGACATAATTGGGGACCAGTGACATCACAGGGGACTGCTGACAACAAAGGGAAAGCAGTGATGTCACATGGACATGGGTGACATCAAAGGGGACATTGGTGACTTCACAAGCACAAGGATGACATGAGAGAGGCACCAGTGACATCAAAGGGGACAGTGGTGACATCAAGGGGACATGAGTATTTTGCATTGGGGTCAGTGACATCACAGGGGACTGGTCACAATAAAGGGACAGCCTTGACATCACAGGGGTCTGGTGTCATCGCAGGGACATCTGTCACATCACAGGGACATGATGCCACCGCTGGGAACAGCAGTGGTATCATAAGGACAGCAGTGACAGTGAGGTCACAGGGGACAGGTGACAACAAAGGGACAGCCGTGATGTCACAGGGACATCGATGACATCACATGGGACTTAGGTGACTTCACAAGGACAAGGGTGACATCACAGAGACAACATTTATGTCATCGGGGACATTGCTGACATCACAAGGGCCAATGGTGACATCACAAGGGATTGGTGACATTACAGGGACTTTGGAGAAATCACAGGGAGGAGGTACCAGCTCTGACATCAGTGGTGGCATAAGAGGGACCACAGTGACATCATTGGGGACCAGTGACATCGCAGGGGACTAATGAGAACAAAGGCTAAACCCTGTTGTCACAGGGACATCGGTGACATCACAGGGGACATCAGTGACTTAACAAGGCCAGGGGTGACATCAGAGAGACACCAGTGACATCATCTGGGACATTGCTGACATCACAGGGGACACTGGGGACATCACAGGGACATCAGTGAAATCATTGGGGAACAGTGAAGTTAAGGGGAATGGTGAAAACAAAGGGACATCAGTGAGGTCACAGGGACATCAATGACATCACAGGGACAGGGATGAAATCACAGAGACAGCAGTGACATCATTGAGGACCAGTGACATCACAGGGGACTGGTACAAACAAAGGGACAGCCGTGATGTCACAGGGACATCGATGAAGTCAAAGGTGTCTGGCGACATCACAGGGACATCAGTGATATCACAGGGACATGGTGTCATCGCTGGGGACAGAGGTGACATCACAGAGATAATAGTGACATCATCGGGGACATTGGTGACATCACAGGGGGCAGTGGTGACATCGCAGAGACAGCAGGGACATCATTGGGGACCAGTGACATGAGAGTGACAACAGAGGGACAGCAGTGATGTCATAGGGACATTGGTGACAACCAAGGGGTTTGGTGACATCACAGGGACATGGGGGCACTGCTGGGCACAGTGGTGATATCACAGGGAAAAGAGTGACAATAAGGGGGACCAGTGACATCAGAGGAGAATGTTGACAACAAAGGGAGAGCCGTGGTGTCACTGGGACATTGGTAAATTCACAAGGAGGGGATGACATCAAAGAGACACCAGTGACATCACAGGGACAGTGGACAAATCATTGGGGACCAGTGACACCACAGGGGACTGGTGACAACAAAGGAAAGCCCTGATGTCACAGGGAAATCAGTGACATCATGGGGGCATGGAGTCACTGCTGGGGACATTGGTGACACCACAGAGGACACTGGTGACTTTACACAGACATTGGTGATATCACTGGGGACCAGTGACATCCCAGGGGACTGGTGACAAGAAAGGGAGAGCTGTGATGTCACAGGGACATCAATGACATCAAAGGCATCTTGTGACATCACAGGGACATTGGTGTCCCCAGCGGGGACATGGTGCCACCACTGGGGACAGTGGTGACAAAGACAGAATTTACATCATTGGGGACCAGTGATGTCACAGGGGACTGTTGACAACAAAGGGACAGCCGTGATGGCACAAAGTCATCGGTGACATCAAAGGGGTCTGGTGACATCAGAGGGATATCGGGGACATCATAGGGACATTGTGGCACTGTTGGGGACAGTGGTGAAATCACAAGGACAGCAGTGGCATCATTGGGGACCAGTGACATGACAGGGGACTGCTTACAGCAAAGGAAAAGCTGTGATGTCACAGGGACATTGATGACATCACTGGGGGTGGAGGTGAACACAGAGACACCAGTGATATCATTGGGGACATGGGTGACATCACAGGGGACAGTGGTGACATCACCGGGGACCAGTGACATCACATGGGACTGTTGACAATAAAGGGACACCTGTGATGTCACAGGGAGATCGTTTACATCACAGGGGACATCAGTGACATCACAGGGGACATCAGTGACTCCACAAGGCCGGGGTGACAACACAGAGACACCAGTGACATCATCAGTGACACCTGTGACATCATAGGTAACAGTGGTGACATCACAAGGCCAGGTGTGACATCACAGAGACACCACTGACATTATTGGTTACACTGGTGGCATTACAGGGGATAGTGGTGACATCACAGGGACATTGGTGACATCGCTGAGGACCAGTGGCCTCACAGAGGACTGTTGACAACAAAGGGAAAGACGTGATTTCACAGGGTTATCGGTGACATCACAGGGGACACTGGTGACATCACAGAGACACCAGTGACATCATTGGGGACATTGGCACCATCACAGGGGACACTGGTCACATCCCAGGGGACAGTGGTGACATCACAGAGACAGCAGGGACCTCATTGGGGACCAGTGACATCAGAGTGACAACAGAGGGACAGCAGTGATTTCACAAAGAAAGTGGTGACATGAAAAGTGTCTGGTGACATCACAGGGGCATTGGTCACATCACAGGGACATGGTGGCACTGCTGGGACAGCATTGACATCACTTGAGACCAGTGACATCACAGGGGACTGCTTACAGCAGTGGGAAAGCCGTGATGTCACAGGAACATTGGTGACATCACAGGGGATGGAGGTGACAACACAGAGGCATCCGTGACATCACAGGGACATTGGTGACATCACAGGGGACCTGGATAAAAACACAGAGACACCAGTGATATCATGGGGGACATTGGTGACATCACAGGGACAGTAGTGACATCATTGTGGACCAGTGACATCGCAGAAGACTGGTGAAAACAAAGGGGCAGCCATGATCTTCCAAGGACATCAGTGACATCACTGGGGACATTGGTGACTTCACAAGGACAGGGGTGACATCGCAGAGATACCAGTGATGTCATTGGTGACACTGGTGACATCACAGGGACAACAGTGACATCATTTGGTCCAGTGATGTCACAGGGCACTGGTGACAACAAAAGGACAGCTGTGATATAAAGTGCACATTGATGACATCATTGGGGACATTGGTGACTTCACAAGGACAAGGGTGACATCACAAAGACACCATGATAACATCAGTAAGTGACACTGTGATATCACAGGGACATCCATGACATCACAGTGGACTAGTGACCTCACAGTGGAATGGTGACAACAAAGGAATACCTGTGGTATCACAGTGACATTGATGACATCACTGGGGACATTGGTGACTTCATAAGGACACGGGTGATATTAAAGAGACAGCAGTGACATCATCAGGGACATTAATGACATCACAGGGGTCTGGTAACATCACAGGGACATCGATGACATCAAGGGGACATGGTGCCACCACTGGGGACAATTGTGACATCACAGGGAGAGCAGTGACACCAAAGGGACATCATCGGTGACACTGGTGACATCACAGGGACATCAGTGACGTCATTGGGTACCAGTGACAGCACAGGGAACTGCTGAAAACAAAGGGACGGGCATGATATCACAGTGACACTGGTGACATTGATGGGGACATGGGTGACTTCACAAGGACAAGGGTGAGATCACAGTGACACCAGCGACATCATCAGGGTCATTGTTGACATCACAGTGGACAGTGGTGACATCACAGGGGGATAAGTGACATCACTGGGGACCAATTACATCACAGAGGACTGTTGACAGCAAAGGGATAGTCGTGATGTCACAGGGACATCACTGCCATCGATAACATGATGGGGACATGGTGCCACGTCTCGGCACAGTGGTGACATCACAGAGACAGCAGGACATCATTGGGGACATTGTTGACATCACAGGAGACAGTGATGACAACACAGAGACGATGTCCCTGTGATGTCACCACTATCCCCTGTCATGCCACCAGTTTCACCAATAATGTCACTGGTGTCTCTGTGTCTCTGTTTCATACCTGGTCTTGTGATGTCACCAATGTCCCCTGTCATGTCACAGGTCTCCCTGTGACATCAAGGCTGTCCCTTTGTTGTCAGGAATTTCCTGTGATGTCAATGGTCACCAGTGATGTCATTGCTTTCTCCGTGATGTCACAACTGTCCCCAGTGGTGGCATTATGTCCCTGTGATGTCATCGATTTCCCTCTGATGTCACCAGATTCCTTTGATGTCAGTGATGTCCCTGTGACATCATAGGATTCCCTTTCTTGTCACCAGTCCCCTGGGACGTCACTGCTCCCCAGTGATATCACCAATGTCTGTGTGATGTCACCACTGTCCCCTGTGATGTCACCAATGTCCCCAATGATATCACTGATGTCTCTGTGTTCCCCTCTACCCCCAGTGATGTCACCAATGTCCCTGTGACATCACAGCTTTGCCTTTGCTAAAAACAGTCCCCTGTGATGTCACTGGTCAACAATGTCACTACTGTCCTTGTGATTTCACTACTGTCCCCAGCAGTGTCACCATGTCCCTGTGATGTGACTGATGTCCCTGTGATGTCACCAGACCCCTTTCATGTCACTAATGCGACACCCTGTGACATCTCTGTTGTCCATCTGTGTTCACTCTGATGTCATTGGTGCCCAGTGATGTCCCTGCTGTCTCAGTAATGTCACCACTGCCCCCTGTGATGTCACAATGTCCCTGATGATGTCACTGGTGTATCTGTGATGTCACCATGGTCCCCTGATCCCCCATGTCACTGATAGTCCTGTGACATCACGGCTGTCCCTTTGTTGTCAGCAGTCCCTTGTGACATCACTGGTCCCCAATGCTGTCACCAATGTCCCTGTGATGTCACCACTGTCCCCTGTGATGTTACCAGTGTCACCAATAATGTCACTGGTGTCTCTGTGATGTCACCCCTTGCCTTGTGAAGTTATTGATGTTGGCTTTGATGTCACAGATGTACCCGCTGATGTCACTGGTGTCTCTGTGGTGTCATCACTATCCCCTGTGATGTCAACAATGTCTCCAATGATCTCACTGCTGTCTCTGTGATGTCACCACTGTCCCTAGAAGTGGCACCATGTCCCAGTGATGTCACAGATGTCGCTGTGACATCATTGCTGTTCCTTTGTTGTTATCAGCCCCCTGTGATGTCACTGTTCCCCCATGATGTAACCTTTGTCTCTGTGATGTCACCACTGTCCTCTTTGATGTCAGTAATGTCCCCAGTGATGTCATTGGTGTCTTTATAATGTCAACCTTATCCTTGGGAAGACAACGATGTCCCTGTGACATCAGGGTTGTCCCTTTGTTGTCAAAAGTCCCATGTGATATCACTGGTCCCAAATGATGTCACCCATCTCCCTGTGATGTCACCAATGTCCCCTGTGGTGTCAACAATGACCCTGAAGATGTCACTGGTGTCACTGTGATGTCACCCCTGCCCTTGTGATATCACTGAAACCCCCTGTGATGTCATCAATTTCCCTGGGACATCAGGGCTGTCCCTATGTTTTCAACAGTCCCCTGTGAAGTCACTGGTCCGCAATGATGTCAATTCTGTCTCTGTGATGTCACCACTGTCCCCAGCAGTGGTACCATGTCCCTGTGATGTCACCAGACCCTTTTGACGTCATTGATGTCCCTGTGAAATCACAACTGTCCCTGTTGTCACCAGTCTCCTGGGATGTTACTGGTCCCCAGTGATATCACTGCTGTCCCTGTGGTGTCACCATTGTGCCCAGCGGTGACACCTTATTCCCGTGATGTCACCGATATCCCCTGTGATGTCATCAGACCCCTGTGATGTCATCAATGTCCCTGTTATATCACGGCTATCTCTTTGTTGTCACCAGTTCCCTGTGATGTCACTGGTCCCCAGTGATGTCACCCATGTCCCTGTGATGTCACCACTGTCCCCTGTGATGTCACCAATAACCCCAATGATGTCACTGATGTCTCTTTTATGTCAACTATGTACTTGTGATGTCACTGATGTCCCATGTGATGTCAGCGATGTCCCTGTGACATCACAGCTGTCTCTTTGTTTTCACCAATCCCCTGTGATGGCACTCATTCCCAGTGATGTCACCAATGTCCCTTTCATTAGGGTTAGGGTTAGAGGTTAGGGTTTCTGGTTTGGGTTTTGGTTAGGGTTAAGGGTTAGGTTTAGCATTAGGGGATTATGGTTTAGGCTTAGACTTACATTTAGGCTTAGGTTTTAGGGTTAGGGTAAGTGTTAGGGTTAGGGATAGTGTTAGGTTAGGGTTAGAGTTTAGCTAACGTTTGAGTTAGAGAAAGGGATAGGTTTATGGTTAGGGTTTAGAGTTTAGCATTAGATTCAGGTTTAGATTTTTTTAAGTTTAGGTCTAGGGTTCAATACGGATGAAGATACCTCCCAGACAAAGGTGCCCGCATGTTGCAGTGATCACAGCACTAGTAGTAGTTTGGTCAAAGGTTTGCTTTGCAGGGTAGGCCTGAAAGAGGCCCTGCCAGCAGCACCTGGGACTTATGAGTTAGGAATGTGCTGATCAGAAGAAACAATACTAAGAGGATTAAGTCAAGCATGCAGAACCGGTACAAGATGATTTGTAATTAGAAATAG
>NW_026086807.1:0-11473 GCF_022539395.1 Myiozetetes cayanensis | reverse complement strand
CCTGACAGAGTTCAAGCATTTGGGATGATACTTTCAGGTACATGGTGTGACTCTTGGGCATGGTCCTGTGCAGGGCTGAGTCGGACTTGATAATCCTCGTGGGTCCCTTCCAACTCAGCGTATTCTGTGGTTCTGTGATTCTGTTAAATTTTTCACAAAAGACAAAAGTTGGAAAGTTATATACCTGAACAGAAGTGAAGGATAAAAAAAATCTCCATTTTGAACAGTGTGACATATTTTTGCTACATGGGTACTTTCTCAATTGCTAATCTCCACAGTTTTCAACAGTTAACTGATGGATGATGGGAAGAAGATTTCTTGACAGCCTGGTAATCTATCCAGAGGGGAAAGGATGCTGTTGGTCAGGGTTCATGGTACTGCAAGGGCTTTTGACTAGCCAACCATTTGTGCATGTCTAGAAGGCCAAAGGCTATTTCCCGCACTACTCATCTTATGAGAATGAAACCAGACCTGCCAAGATGCAGGCAGGCATGAGAAAAAAATACTTGCTACTGGCCCAGAGCCTTTAGCTTTGTGAACACTTACTATATTTATATTGTGCTCCACAGACACTTAAGAGATTTATGTAAGCATTGCCAGTACTATTGAAATTATTAGCACAGCTCCAAGTTTCACTATTCATTTCTATATCCCTCACCATTACAGTGCTATTGTAGGTTGCACCAAAGCTGTGGTAGCATGATAGGTAATTAATTCCACAGATGACCCTCCCAGACTCCTGCACATCCTCCTGACCATGCTACTACACTGATGGGAGTTCCACTGACATTCTTTTTTTGGCTGGAAATCATGTATGAACTCCTTCCTGTACAGAAGCACTGGTACCTGCCAGCAAGGGCTCACTGTTCACCATCAGGGAGTAAAAAGCATTCCTCTGCCCACATACCTACCTTTATGGTTCTACATGTATACACTGTCTGTGTAGCCCTAGCGTAGGTCCCTATCACCTCCCAGTTCCCTCAGGACAAAGGCAGGTCTGGTATTCTTTCCCCCATCCTCCAGCCCAAAGCCTAGTCTGGTCTGGTAGGAACTGAAGGTGCTGGAGTCACACGAGAACAGCAGGATGTTCCAGCCAGCTTCCATATCAGGGCCAGGCAATCTGAGCGTGTCACAAGGTACTGTCACATGTCAACATAGATGCAAGGCCTCTGTCTTTCTCCTGAAGAAAAGCTGACATTATTGAAACAGGTCCAAAATGGGAGGTGGGGTGAGACAAGCAGACACACACACACACACACACATGCACGCACACATGTGCATACTGGGATCACACTTTTTTCAGGGAAAAGCAGCCTGACAACATACAAATGGATAGTCGTTATAACTCAGATTTTGTAAGGATTTCAAAGGGAGCAGAGAGCTGTATGGACATCTGTCATAGTTCGTATTTTTAGCAAAGAATTTTTCTTTCCTTTCCTCCTGCCCTGTGTGTGTGCTCTGTGATGGGCCATTTTAGTTGAACAAAAGAATTGCCTGGAGCTCTTAATGGTGAAGATTTGTTTCCTTGACAACGAAGGGGGGAGTTGGCTGGTGTGTGACTGGAAGGGGGTGGAGGCTGGGGGGGGGAGACACTCGCTCTCTCGCTCTGCCGGGGTGAGAGCCTGCTGTGGGCTGCAGACACTGCCGGGTTCCTTTTGTTTTTTTTCCTGTCGGAGGGGAGTTTCTGGTTGCTGCTCTTGGCTCACCTCTGGCTGACTGCAAGCCTGCTTACAACGGACCCTAATCAGCTGAAGTTTGTGAGTTTTCTTCCATTGGGAGAACTTTCTGTTTTATTGCTGTTGTCTTCCTCCCGCCCCCCGGTGGCAGCCAAGGATCCAACAGCGCCACCTGGTGACGGGCACTGGACATTACAAGTTCTACTCCTCCCGTGATCCAACAGCGCCACCTGGTGACTACAATAGGACACTACAAGTTTTTTACACCTTCAGTGACCCAACAGCGCCACCTGGTGAATGGTACAGGACATTACAAATTTTGCATCTCCAGTGACCCGACGGCGCCCCCTGCTGACTGTGGTTGGAACTGCACCAAAGGGTGCAAGAAATTGAACTATTTTCTTTTCGCCGGTTTATCGGTTTTGTTCTTAAAGGGGATTATTGGTGGGTATAGGAGTATTACTTAGTTATTTCACTTGGGGTTTTTTTTTTATTTTTCCCGTGTTCCTGTTAATACACACATACCTTTTAATAAAGGGCTGTTATTTTCCCTTTTCCATAATTTGTTTTCCTTCAATCGGAGCCTCTTAATTTTGGATTTATAATTGGAAAGAGAAGTTTGGGTCTTTTCCTCCTAATTCATCCTCAGCAAAAGACCCTTCTCTTTTTAAACTGGGACATCTTTTGGCGCCCAACGTGGGGCCCGAGAGAGGAAAAGTGGAAAAGGAATAACTGCCCTTGTGTGACTTTATATGTGTTTGTGAACCTGTAGGCACCATGAAGTCTAAGATCGCTGCTTTTCTGTGGTATATAATTATGCCGAAATCTATGTCCCACCTGTCGATGTTTTTCAGCTCAGACACTATGACCCTTATTGCTATAAGTATGTTTGAGATCTCGCACTGGTTTTATGACATAGTAAACTCAGTACCTGTTATTTTCCTTCGGGATATGTTCTCAAGGATATATTACTGCTCTAGCCTACACTGTCTCCTTTGGGGTTTTAAGGATAATGGCACCTATTCCGACGGAGAAACACAGGGGAGTATATTTGCCCAACCCTTCATACATTTTCCCTTTGGTTCCACTACAATAGCCTCTGAGAGATTTAAACTCTCTTTAGATGTAAGAGACATTTTATTTTTGGGGCTTCTCGTGCAAGGTGTCATATCTATTGCCACGGTGTCATATCTAATATTCGTAGTTAGGCCCAGGATTTACCAGGAACAGGCACAGAAACCAGCCCCAAGGGTGGAAAACCTCGAATGGCATGGGCCATGGGAGGACGTGAGTAAATTTCTAGAAAGTGTTTCAGTTCCTACAACATGGAAGTTCACTCTCGAACAGCTCCTAAACCCTGCACAGATAATAACAGCTGTGAGGGAGAGAAGTCGTGGTAAACCCAGAGAGAGGCAGGTGGTAGATGTATGTGGGGCTTTAGCCGTTGCCTACCAAAAGGTGCTTGGTATGGTGCAGCCTTCACAGGGTAAAGGAAAAGATGAAAGTGAGAGGTCTGATACAAGGGTGACTCCAGATAAGGCCAGTTCCAAGGAACCAAACAAGTCAATGGAGGTTGCCCCTATCCAAAAGAGGAAATATAAGACCAAATCAGCCCGCCCAGTAGATGATGATGGGGAGGCAGGACCCTCACAGGCAGCCAACCCGGAGCCAGAAATCATCACTGAGTCCTTATCATATGACAACCTCCGGAAATTACGGTCAGATGTCATGCGTCACTCGAATGAGCTCATACTGACCTGGATGATTCGAGTCTGGGACTCCACGGGTGATACCATAAACCTTGATGGCGGTGAAGCAAGGTTCTTGAGGTCTATTGCCCAGGATGTGGGCATTGAAGAGGCATTTGTGAGAGAATCAAGACCCCTGTCTCTCTGGGCACGGCTGCTGGACGCTGTGAGAGAGAGGTTCGTTTACAGAGAGGCTTTGCAGGCAGACCATTTGGTGAAAAGCTGGAATACCATGGAGGAGGGGATCCGACGCCTGAGGGAAATGGCACTGTTGGAGGTTCTGTTTGGAAGAGATATGCAAGCTAATCACGATCCTGACAAGGTTAGGTTTACACCATACATGTGGTGGACCTTCATACGTATGGGGCCATCTGCACACGTCAGTTACTTGACATCATTGGAGGCTGGGGAAAAGAGTGAGCCAGTGGCGTTTATAGCAAATAAACTTCGGATGTACGACAGTATGGTCCAAGGATCACTACAAGCCCGCGTTTCTCCGTAGAGACCTCGATCAATAACCTGACTAACATAGCTACAAAATTACAAGATCAACAGGAGAAAATCCTAGAAAAGATTGAGAGAAACAGCTCCCAGGTGGCACCAGTGAGAACCGGGCGCCCCCCAGCTAGAGAGGGTAGACAGACCTCACGAACTGAGCTGTGGTATTTCCTATCTGGCCATGGAGAAGACATGAGACAGTGGGACAGGAAACCTACCCATGTCTTGGCAGCCCGAGTACAAGAGTTGAAGGACCAGAAAAAAACAAAGTCCGTGAAAGTGAGTGCAGTGCCAGTATCCCGTGGGCAGGGATCTGACCCACTAGAAGGTACCTCCCGCCGGTATTTGCAGACAGAAAGCTGTGACGAGCAGGATAGAGACCAGTATTAGAGGGGCCCTGCCTCTAGCCAGGTAGAGGCACGGGACAACCGTGTCTATTGGACGGTGTGGATCCGATGGCCTGGCACATCAGACCCACAAGAATATAAAGCTTTGGTTGACACTGGCGCTCAATGTACGTTAATGCCCTCAGGACATGTGGGACCAGAGGCTATTTCCATTTCTGGGGTGACAGGAGGGTCGCAGCAGTTGACTGTGTTGGAAGCTGAAGTGAGCTTGACCGGGAAGGAGTGGCAGAAACACCCCATTGTGACTGGTCCAGATGCCCCATGTATCCTGGGCATTGACTACCTTAGGAATGGGTATTTCAAAGACCCCAAGGACATAGATGGGCTTTGGAATAGCTGCTGTGGAGACAGAGGCTGCTAAGCAGTTGAATTCACTACCTGGCCTCTCGGAGAACCCTTCTGCTGTGGGACTGTTGAAGGTTGAGGAACAGCGAGTGCCAATTGCCACTACAATAGTGCAATCGTCGGCAGTACCGAACAAACCGAGACTCTGTGATTCCCATCCATAAGATGATCCGTGAGCTGGAGAGCCAAGGAGTGATCAGCAGGATCCACTCCCCTTCAACAGCCCCATCTGGCCTGCAGCGTGAGTCCGGCGGAGAATGGAGACTGACTGTGGACTATCGTGGCCTGAATGAAGCCACCCCGCCGCTGAGTGCTGCAGTTCCAGACATGTTGGAGCTCCAGTACGAGCTGGAGTCTAAGGCAGCGAGGTGGTACGCCACTATTGACATCGCGAATGCATTCTTCTCCATTCCCTTGGCAGCAGAGTGCAGGCCGCAGTTTGCTTTCACGTGGAGGGGCGTGCAGTACACGTGGAACCGACTGCCCCAGGGGTGGAAACACAGTCCCACCATCTGCCACGGATTGATCCAGGCTACACTAGAGAAAGGTGAAGCCCCAGAACACCTGCAGTACATTGATGACATCATTGTATGGGGGACACAGCAGAAGAGGTCTCTGAGAAAGGAAAAAGATCATACAGATTCTCCTGGAAGCTGGGTTTGCCATTAAAAAGAGTAAAGTCAAGGGACCTGCCCGAGAGATCCAGTTCCTGGGAGTAAAGTGGCAAGATGGACGTCATCAAATCCCGACTGAAGTCATCGATAAAATCACAGCAATGGCCCCACCAACTAGCAAGAAGGAAACACAAGCTTTCCTGGGTGCCATAGGTTTTTGGAGAATGCATATCCCTGAGTACAGCCAGATCGTAAGCCCTCTCTATCTGGTAACCCGCAAGAAGAATGATTTCAGTGGGGTCCTGAACAACAGCAAGCATTTGAACAGATTAAACAGGAGATTGCCCATGCTGCAGCCCTTGGGCCAGTCAGGACAGGACCAGATGTGAAGAATGTGCTCTACTCTGCATCTGGGGATAAGGGCCTCTCCTGGAGCCTCTCGGCAGAAGGTACCTGGCTAGACCCGAGGCCGCCCACTTGGATTCTGGAGCCGAAGCTACAGGGATGGAAACCAATTACACTCCAACAGAAAAAGAGATCCTAGCAGCTTATGAGGGAGTACAAGCTGCCTCAGAGGTGATTGGTACAGAAGAACAGCTCCTCCTGGCACCTCGGCTGCCAGTGCTGAGTTGGATGTTCAAGGGAAGACGCCCTCTACTCATCATGCCACTGATGCCACCTGGAGCAAATGGACTGCCCTGATCACGCAGCCAGCCTCGCATTGGAAACCCAAATCGCCTGGGATCCTAGAAATCATCACGAACTGTCCGGAAGGTGAGGATTTTAGTCTCAGCAGAAGAAGAAGAAGGAGAGCAGGTGGTACGGGCAGAGGAAGCCCCAGCATACAACCAACTACCAGAAGAAGACATACGCTACGCACTCTTTACTGATGGTTCCTGCCGTATTGTAGGGATGAAACGTAAATGGAAAGCAGCTGTATGGGAGTCCCACACGACAAGTTGCAGAAGCTATGGAAGGAGAGGGTGAATCAAGCCACCTCGCAGAGCTCAAAGCTGTCCAGTTGGCACTGGACATTGCTGAACGAGAGAAGTGGCCAAAACTTTTACCTCTACTACGGACTCATGGATGGTGGCCAATGCCCTGTGGGGTTGGTTGGACCAGATGGAAGAAGACCAATTGGAAACGTGAGGGGAAAACCCATCTGGGCCGCTGATATATGGCAAGACATCGCTACCCGGGTAGAGTAGCTGATTGTGAGGGTCCGCCACGTAGATGCCCACGTGCCCAAAAATCGAGCCAACGAAGAACATCGCAACAATGAACGGGCAGACCGAGCTGACAAGTTGAGGTGTCACAGGTGGACCTAGACTTAGTAGCACAAAGGTGAACTGTTCTTAGCACGATGGGCTCATGATGCCGCGGCCATCAAGGCAGAGATGCCACCTACAAATGGGCACGAGACCGAGGGGTGGATCTAACCATGGATGCTATCCTCAGGTTATCCATGACTGTGAGACATGCGCTGCCATTAAACAGGCCAAGAGACTGAAACCCCTATGGTATGGTGGACGGTGGAATAAATACAGGTATGGGGAGGCTTGGCAGGTTGATTATATCACACTGCCACAGACCCGTCAAGGTAAGCACTATGTGCTCACCATGGTGGAAGCCACCACTGGATGGCTGGAGACGCATCCGGTGCCCCACGCCACTGCCAGAAATACCATCCTGGGCCTCGAAAAACAGGTCCTGTGGCGGCACGGCACCCCAGAGCGGATTGAGTCAGATAATGGGACACACTCATAAATAGTTTAGTTACCACTCTGGGCGAAAGAGCATGGCATTGAGTGGGTCTATCACATACCATACCATGCAGCAGCTGCCGGGAAGGTTGAACGGTGCAATGGACTGTTGAAGACTACCCTGAAAGCATTAGGTGGAGGGACTTTCAAACACTGGGATCAACATCTAGCAAAGGCTACATGGATTAGTCAACACTAGAGGCTCCATTAATCGAGCCGGCCCTGCCCAATCAGAGTCCCTTCACACTGTAGACGGACAAAGTCCCAGTGGTTCACATGAGAGGTATGTTAGGTAAAACAGTTTTGGGTTAACCATGCTCGAGCAACGGCAAATCCATTGGAGGGGTTGTCTTTGCCCAGGACCTGGTTGCACATGGTGGGTGATGCAAGAAGATGGAGAAACCTGCATACCCCCAAGGAGATATTATCTTAGGTAAACAGGTCATAACTCTACCCATATTTGTATCTATATGTATTTGTGAATATGTACATAGTCTAGAATGATGTATGTATATGTGGAGTTAAAAAAGGTTCCATTTGATAGATGTATGGTGGCATGAGAAAAGGAAAAAAAAATTAGGGGTGGATAATGTCATAGTTCGTATTTTTAGCAAAGAATTTTTCTTTCCTTTCCTCCTGCCCTGTGTGTGTGCTCTGTGATGGGCCATTTTAGTTGAACAAAAGAATTGCCTGGAGCTCTTAATGGTGAAGATTTGTTTCCTTGACAACGAAGGGGGGAGTTGGCTGGTGTGTGACTGGAAGGGGGTGGAGGCTTGGGGGGGAGGAGACACTCTCTCTCTCGCTCTGCCGGGGTGAGAGCCTGCTGTGGGCTGCAGACACTGCCGGGTTCCTTTTGTTTTTTTCCCTGTCGGAGGGGAGTTTCTGGCTGCTGCTCTTGGCTCACCTCTGGCTGACTGCAAGCCTGCTTACAACGGACCCTAATCAGCTGAAGTTTGTGAGTTTTCTTCCATTGGGAGAACTTTCTGTTTTATTGCTGTTGTCTTCCCTTCCCCCCCCGGTGGCAGCCAAGGATCCAACAGCGCCACCTGGTGACGGGCACTGGACATTACAAGTTCTACTCCTCCCGTGATCCAACAGCGCCACCTGGTGACTACAATAGGACACTACAAGTTTTTTACACCTTCAGTGACCCAACAGCGCTACCTGGTGAATGGTACAGGACATTACAAATTTTGCATCTCCAGTGACCCGACGGCGCCCCCTGCTGACTGTGGTTGGAACTGCACCAAAGGGTGCAAGAAATTGAACTATTTTCTTTTCGCCGGTTTATCGGTTTTGTTCTTAAAGGGGATTATTGGTGGGTATAGGAGTATTACTTAGTTATTTCACTTGGGGTTTTTTTTTTATTTTTCCCGTGTTCCTGTTAATACACACATACCTTTTAATAAAGGGCTGTTATTTTCCCTTTTCCATAATTTGTTTTCCTTCAATCGGAGCCTCTTAATTTTGGATTTATAATTAGAAAGAGAAGTTTGGGTCTTTTCCTCCTAATTCATCCTCAGCAAAAGACCCTTGTCTCATTTAAACTGGGACAACATCTATCTTATTATAGCTGTAACGATGAAATGTACCCTTACGCAGCAATGGTTTATATACTGTGTACAACACAGCGTCTGGAGATGAAGGACTAGATAAGATACCATCAATATTTTTTCAACATGTTGACTGGGAAATTTGCACTTCTTTGGAAGGTATACCTTGCAGCGTTGGCCTTAGAAATGCATCTGCATATACCACTGAGATTATATGTGAAACAGTAAGCTACTGCATCTTAATCTGTGTAAAGTTAAGATATGGAAAATGCACAGAAGATGTGTATAAGTGTCCTTGTGTCTAAAGTAAGGCATACTACAAAGAGGACATAAAAAAGCACATTAACATATGACTGTCATTTACTGTGTCCCTCCCTCCCATGAAAAAAACAAAATCTAGAACAAAACATGGCCATTCTGAGGATACCCCTTCAATGTCACATAGTCTGCTCTGTCCTGCTCTGTTTACTCTCTCCTGAGAACAGAAATGTTTTCCTGAAGAAAAGGACATCTCTGTGCAGGGCTAATATCACTTCTCCCTTATGTGGCATCAGAAGAAAATCAATATACATGAGATGCTAAGGAACATAGTACAGTAGTTAAGAGGCAGCAGATTAGGAAATATCTTTGAAGGGGAAACAAGCCTTTCTTGTGTTGCATATCCGCATGATCTTCATCTGAGAGATCTGAGAGATCATCAAGAGAGGCTTCCAAGAAGTGAAAGTTCACAACTGTATTGCAAACATGAAATATGTTAGTTCTCTAAAACTTACTGTTGGGTGAAAAGAGACATTATTTAGTGTTACTAGACTTACATGCTGGTATACCACTCAGTTATTTTTCTTTCAATGCCTTGATAAATCAAGTGCAGCTCATCGAAGTAAAATGTCTTCCCTATATTTTAGCACAAGGGAAGCCACACAAACACTCCCATGTACAAACACAAAAATATATATGTATTTTAATTTCCATTTGGTCATATTTTATTTAACAGGATGTCATTCTTCCTCAATAACCAGTGATGATTTAAAGTAGTAGTACTCTCCAAAGCAGCCTATTGATCACAGAGAACTGATGATATTTAAATACATAATATAAAGAGTGACATGTTTCACAATGTTGCTTTATCTTCAGATTTTAGGTTGGAACACAACAGACCAAAAGTAACCATTTCACTAGGTCCAAGAATAAAATTCAAACTGACAACAAGTTGTGAAAAGAGAATAGTTATTGAAACTTTACAGAGAAAGAACATGATTAATAAACTTGTCCTGGCTTTACAAATCTCAGACCCCCTGAGTCCTAACAGTACTAAACTGAGAAAAAACAAATGATTTTTATCCTGAGGATACAAGCACTGTTTGCAAACTACTCCTGTAATCTAATTTGGAATTTTGATATGGTGCTATAGTATTTTCCATAAGGCTCCAAAGTAGATTGCTGCATGCACAAAAAAAAAAAATATTCAGTGGTTACTTTTATGCAAGTACTACAGATCTCGAGAGCCTTAAGGCACAGATTGCCAATTTAGCAATTTTAAATGTCACCATGACTAGCTGTTAATCATTATTCTCATAACAGAGTTGTATTAATAGATTATGTGAATGCTTTTGCATTTGCATGAGTGTAGAATCAATAGAGATACCATGATTTGTGCACAGCTTTCACTGGGACATTCCATAATCTGCTGTTGCTTAAATTTTAGGGCAGTAGCATCTACCTGAAGAGTGACAACTAACAGTCCAGGGAAGGTAACATCTTACATCACAAGAGCTATCTCACGGGACTGTCTATCTACACCTGTGCAGATTCCTAGCTAGACTCTTTCTTTTATGTTCCTCTATGATGAAATTGGCCTTTGCTCTCATTTTCCATTTCATGCTGTCACGCTGTCACCAGAGATTTGTACAAGGGAAATATTTAAAATACTGGTCCTCAAGATCTAGTCTGCAGATTATAAATGTGTTGGGGTTTTTTTTATAGTTTTCTTCAGTTATTCATAGAATAAAGTACATATAAGCAGACAGGATGATGTTGAGGGTAGGAGAAGGGATGAAGAGCTGGGAATGTTTTGTAGAACACAATTCAAAAACAGTCCATAGGGTGAAAGAGCTAGAGAACCAAATTATTTAAAAAGTCATTATTCTCAAGTTGAACACTAGTTAACTGCAAAACAATTTTTTGAATAGTGTCAGGTATTCTATATGTGCCCCTATGAATATATTTGCAGTTTTAGAATCACATTTTTTACTGTTTAATTCCTTCTGCTATTTATGCATCAAAGATGCACATAAACATCAGGGAAAACCATATTTAAGGAAAAGTGATTATCTCAACTGAACCCTGAAACTCTTTTAAGTTATCATAATCTTAGGCATTACTTGTAACAATCACCAATTTAATATTCTTAGGCATTAAGTGTAATGCCTAAAGTTGTCAGTTTCCTTTAAATCATCTCCACTCTGAGTGACTAATGGTTACAATTAACATCACCAGCAGCACTGTTTAAAGACACAGGACACAGATCACCAGCTATAGCTTGAAGGCTGTATAATTAGCATAAGACACCAAGGTTCGTGGGGAGATTCGTGGGGGAGATTCCCACACCACTTACAGTTTTCCACACAGAGTAGGCGCTGATACTGATGTCAAGGCAAGACAGGCTTTAATTCAGGCCAAGTGCTGAATTCTCCCACAAAATTTTCTCTGCAGCAGGGACTTGCAGAATACATCCCTCCCTTCTGTTCCCATGGACAGGTTGGTGAACACTAGCTTTCCAGCTCCTGCATGCTACATGATACCCATATCCTGGCAGCCACTGTGGAATCAGCAGCAGCAGAGGCAGTTCAGGTCCACCATATGCCTCAGG
>NW_026086806.1:0-11524 GCF_022539395.1 Myiozetetes cayanensis | reverse complement strand
GATCCAAGGCCATGTTCCAAGTATTCCATACGATTTGTACATAAGCAAATATATAAATAAGAAGGCAGAGGTAGCTCTCACTTTCTTCCTTCTGGCAAACTGAAAGCGCAGGTTTGAAACCAAACAAATGAAGTTCCACCCTAGAAAGCAAGCCTTTACCCTCCATCTCTCCTGTGCTATTGGTGACCCACTCTTGGCACTCCAGGTACACAAGAGATCTTCTTATGCTGGCACATTTTGTCTGGGAGGAATCTTCATTCTTATGCCATTTGGGGGATCAGACTTGTGGAGTGCTTAGCTGAAAAAAGACACACTATGGACAAAGCATACTAATTGGCCTCAGTTAGGCCTGCCCCTGACATAGCCAGAAGCCTCTGCAGGCAGTGGAAAGATACAGGAGCAGTGATAACAGACTGCAGGAATGTAAACAAAGAGAAACCTGTGACAAAAATAAGGAAGAGTTTTAGGAGAAAAACAATGTCTTCACATCACATGGGCATCTGTGTGCACCAAATAGGAAGTGTGTCAGTAATGCACACTCGGTTTGTGGGTACAGCAAATAACCAATAGTTTGAAAGTGATCACGGCCCGGGGGGCAGTGAAAGTATATAAGAGGTTGGGTTATGTAAATAAAGCAGGAACATTTGCGTAAATAATCCTGATTTGTGTGCAGTTTGTTCTGAGAGCTCCTCCACCAACATCCACATTATATCACAGCTGTCCCTTTGTTGTCACCAGTCCCCTGTGACATCACTTGTCCCCTGTGATGTCACCAATGTGCCTGTGATGACACCTCTGTCCCCTGTGTTGTAACCCCTGTCCCCTGTGATGTCACTGATAGCCCTGTGACATCACAGCTGTCCCTTTGAGGTCACCAATTCCCTGTGACATCACTAGTCCCCAGTGATGTCATGGATGTCCCTATTATGTCCCCAGTGTCATCGATGATGTCACTTTTGTCTCTGCGATGTCACCCCTGTCCTTGTGCAGTCACCGATGTCCCCAGTGATGTCACTGATGTCCTTGGGAGATCACAGCTGCCCCTTTGTTTTCACCAGTCTTCTGTGATGTCACTGGTCCACAATGATGTCACTGCTGTCCCTGTGATGTCACCACTGTCCCCTGTGATGCCACCAGTGTCACCGATAATGTCAATGGTGTCTCTGTGAAGCCATACCTGGACTTGTGCTGTCACTGATGCCCTCTATCATGTTACAGATGTCCCCGTTGATGTCACTGGTGACTCTGTGGTGTCATCACTGTCCCCTGTGATCGCAACAATGTCCCCAATGATGTCAATGCTGTCTATGTGATGTCACCATTGTCCTCAGCAGTGACACCAGGTCCCTGTGATATTGCTGATGTGCTTGTGACATCATTGCTGTCCCTTTGTTGTTATCAGTCCCCTTTGATGTCACTGTTCCCCAATGATGTAACCTCTGTCCCTGTGATGTCACCACTGTCCCCTGTGATGTCATCCATGTCCCCGATGGCATCACTGGTGTCTCTGTGATGTCACCCCTGTCTTTGTGAAGTCACTAATTACCCCAGTGATGTCACCCATGTCGTTGTGATGTCACCAGTGACACCGATAATGTGACTGGTGTCTCTGCGATGTCACCCCTTGCCTTGTGAAATCAACGATGTTGGCTGTGATTTCACAGATGACCCCGTTGATGTCACTGGTGTGTCTGTGGTGTCATCACTGTCCCCTGTTATGTCAACAATGTCCCCAGTGATGTCCTGCTGTCTCTGTGATGTCACTACTGTGTCAAGCCGTGGTACCATGTCCCTGTCATGTCACCGATGGCAGTGATGTCCCTGTGACATCACGGCTGTCATTTTGTTGTCACCAGACCCCTGTGATATCACTGGTCCCCAGTGATGTCACTGTTTTCTCTGTGATGTCACCACTGTCCCCTGTGATGCCAGCAGTGTCATCGATAATGTCACTGGTGTCTTTGTGAGACCAGACCTGGTCTTGTGATGTTACAGATGTCCCCTGTCATGTCAAAGATGTCACTGTGACATCACGGCTGTCCCTTTGTTTTCAGCATGTGATGTCATTCATCCCCAGTGATGTCACTACTGTCACTGTGATGTCACCACTGTCCCCAGTGGTGGCACTATGACCCCATGAGGTCACTGATGTCCCTGTGACATCATGACTGTCCCTTTGTTTTCACAAGTCCCTCGTGATGTCACTTGTCCTCAATGATGTCACTGCTGTCTCTGTGATTTCATCCCTGTCCCTGTGATGTCATTGATGTCCCTGTGACATTGCTGTTGTCCCTTTGTTTTCACCATTCCCCTGGAATTTCACTCTTCTCCAATGATTTCACCGATGTCCCTGTGATGTCACCAGTGTCCCCTGTGATGTCACCAATATCCTCGATGATGTCGTTGTTCTCTCTGTAATTTCACCCCTACCCTTGTGAAGTCACGAATGTCCTATTTGATGTCACTGATTTCCCTGTGACATCACAGCTATCCTTTCATTGTCACCAGTCCCCTGTGATGTCACTGGTCCCCAGTGATGTCACTGTTTTCCCTGTGGTGTCACCACTGTCCCCAGCAGTGGAACCTTGTCCCCATGATGTCACTGATGTCCCTGTGATGTCACTAGACCCCTGTGACATCACTCTTATGTCTGTGACATCACAGTTATCTTTTCATTGTCACTAGTCACCTGTGATGTCACTGGTCTGTAATGATATCACCAATGTCCCTGTGACATCACAGCCTTACCTTTGTTTTCAACAGTCCCCTGTGATGTCACTGGTCTCCTATGATGTCACCACTGTTCCTATGATGTCACCACTGTCCCCTTTGATGTTAGCAATGTCCCCAATCAAGTCACTGGTGTCTCTGTAATGTCAACCATGTTGTTGTTATGTCAGCAATGTCCCCTATGACATCACGGCTGTCCCTTTGTTGTTACCAGTACTCTGTGATGTCACTGGTCCCCAGTGATGTCACTGCTGTTCCTGTGATGTCACCTCTGCCTCCAGCAGTGTCACCATGTCCCCGTGATGTTAACGATTTCCCAGTGATATCCCCGGCTGTCCCCTTTTTTTCACCAGTCACCTGTGAGGTCATTGGTTCTCAGTGATGTCTCTGGTGATCCAACAGCGGCCCCTACTGACCGGGATTGGAATTGCGCCAAAAAATGAGGAATACCGGACTGTTTCCTTTTTTTTTGAGGGATATTTTTGGTAGAGGATTCTTTGGTTGTTTTTGTGCTCTTTCTTTGTTTTGCAAATACACATATATCCTTAAGGAAGGGGCTGTTATTTTTGCTTTCTCCATAATTCCTCCCCATACTTGGACACTCTTAATTTTGATTTTCAATTGCTTAGAAGGAGGAGTTTGGTCTTCTTTATAAATAGCCCTCCTTAACCAAATACTTTTGTCTCATTAAACTGAGAAAGGTGCAAATTCATGTTTTGTTTACAGCCCAGAGATCTTACAGGCTCTTCTCATTTGCCTCTGCCCCTCTCAGAGAACTTGTGTGGGCATCTTCCCTGCCTGCACCAGAGGATTTCACAAAACTGGGAGCGGGGGTATTTGATGGAGAAGGACCTGGGGGTGTTTTGAGGCCTCTCCAAGCAAATGTTTCCTTCAGGAGAACTAAAGGCAGGACAGTGAGGGAAACAGCAGGAATGCAGCTTCTCCAGCAATGGCAACACCTCCAGGAATTCCCAGCACATGCCCACAGATCCTCCCAGAGGGGTGAGGCAGACATCAAGGTTCGGCAGGAATGCCCTGTTTGGGATAACTTAGGAGGTGGCTGCATCCCCTCTCCCTTGCCCAGTGGCTGGAGATGTTGCTGTCTGGGAGCAGGAGGTGCCTGTGTGTGGGTTCAGCACCGCTGGCTCGGTGCAAGTACAAGAAGTGTTTGGACGATACTCCCGGGAACGTGGTGTGACTCTGGGGGATGGTCCAGAGAAGGCTCAGGAGTTGGACTCGATGATCCTTGTGGGTCCCTTCCCACTTGGACTGCTGGGTGTGATTCTGTGAAGTTCCCCAGGGCTGTGTGTGAGCAGAGAGCAGGGGCTGAGCAAAGCAGAGCAGGGCAATGGCAGCACAGCCCTTGAGCACTGTGAGTACAGAGCACAGGATCCAGAATGGCTGACCCTGGAAGAAGGGTGGGTCACAATGTGGACAAAACATATCCAGGAGGAAAGAAGAGTGGGAAAGGCTCACAAGTTATCACTTCCTTCTTACAGGAAATATTGTCATAGTCGAGGGGTTGCTCTCTCTTAGAGAAATGTAGAACTCATGATTCTTGATGTCCTGTGCAGGGACCAGCCCAGACACTGAACTCCTCCCCCAGTTCCCTTGATCCTTTAGATGAATGTGGAACCAGCCAGCTCATGCAAATCTGCCCAACCAGCTGACATGGGCTCTTAGAAAAAGAGAAGAGACCAGAGAAGGCGTGATGGGGAGAGGAAGCAGTGAGCAGGATATGCCATTACAACCTAGGGAGATCCCAGCTGATGAACCTCCTCATGTCCTGGTGGTGGCAGCTGGGCAGCCTTGGCCCTGATGCTGAGGGTCACTGAGTGTGTGAGGAGGGAATCCTTCCCCATTGGTGGCTGTACCTGCCTGGGAGCTGGACCAGCTGCCTGGGAGGAGAAAGGTACAGACTGAGAACCTGCAGCTCCCCCAGGTGCTGCACACACTGAGACATTGTGGGGATCCCAGTTCCACCATCTGTCATCTGTGAGCATCAAGAAATGAATGCCCTGCCCAGCTGGGGCTCTGGAGAGAGCTCAGTGCTGTGCCCTTTCTACATTCTCATTACTGAGGATTTACTAGACAAGAATTTTCCCACCCATGTGGCTCCATCAAACATCTCCTTTTTCCCCTGTTTGACACCACCCCAAGTACGGTTTTTGTGTGGTTTGTGGTTCCAGGTGGATGGCTCTGATGCCTAAAGCATTTCTGCACCTCCCAGGTGTTACACTCTGCCCTGAACCCATTGGGAAGTGTTGAAAATCACCCCCTTTTGTTCAGAGTCCCCTGGGGGCTGAAGGAAGCAATCATCCTCCTGCCTTCCCCAAAACAGCTCTGCCCATCACTGCTGCACACCTGATCCACACAGCCTGTGTCCTGCCCTGTGCCCAGGACACGCCCTGTCTTGCCCCTCTCAGCAGCACTCCAGTGCTCCTCCCTCCTAGACATATTTTGTCCACATTGTGACCCACCCTTCTTCCAGGGTCAGCCATTCCCCTCTGGATCTGGATCCTGTGCTGTGTCCTCCCAGTGCTCAAGGACTGTGCTGCCATTGCCCTGCTCTGCTTTGCTCAGCCCCTGCTCTCTCCTCACACACAACCTTGTTGAACTTCCCAGAATCACACCCAATATTCCAAGTTGGAAGGGACCTATAAGGATCATAGAGTAATCCTGTACCAAAAATCCCCCTCAAAAAAAAAGGAAACAGTCCGGTATTCCTCGCTTTTTGGCGCAATTCCAATCGCGGTCAGCAGGTGCCGCTGTTGGATCACTGGAGGGGCAGAGCCTGCAGGGGCTCCCTGACAAGGGCGATTTTCGCCCCCCACACCGAGAAGGGCAAGAGAAAGGAGATGTTTTTGCCTCATACAACCTTAACTCTAACCCTAACCCAAACCCTAAGCGTAACCCTATCCCTTACTCTAACCAAAAATGTACCAAAACCCTAAATTTAACCCTAAACCCTAATCCTAAACGCTAACCCATATCCTAACTCTAAACCCTAACCCTAACCCTATCCTTTATTCTAACCCAAACATTACCTAAAACCTAACCCTAATCTAACCCTTACCCCTAACCCTAACCTGAAAACCTAAGCCTAAAGGTAAGCTTAAGCCTTACCCTAAACCCTAACCCCCTAACCCTAACCCTAACCCTTACCCTAACCCTAACCTTAAAAACTAAGCTTAAGCCTTACCCTAAACCCTAACCCCCTAACCCTAACCCTAACCCTTAACCCTAACCCAAACCCTAAATCCTAAACCTTAACCCTACCCCCTAACCCTAATGAAAGGGACATTGGTGACATCACTGGGGATGAGTGACATCACAGGGAAGTGGTGAAAACAAAGAGACAACTGTGATGTCACAGGGACATCAGTGACATAACATGGGACACAGTGACATCACAAGTACATGGCTGATATCAAAGAGACATCAGTGACATCACTGGGGATATTGGTGACATCACAGGGGACAGTGGTGACATCATTGGAGACCAGCAACATCACAGGGGACTGATGAAAACAAAGGGACAGTCATGGTATTACAGGGAAATCAGTGACATCACAGGGGACATCAGTGATTTCACACAGACATCGGTGAAATCACAGAGGTCTAGTGACATCACAAGGATATCAGTGACATCATGGGGACACAGTGCCACCACAGGGCACAGTGGTGACACCACAGGGACAGCAGTGACATCATTGGGGATGAGTGACATCACAGAGGGCTGGTTAAAACAAGGGGAGAGCTGTGATGTCACAAGGACACCAGTGACATCAAAGGGGTTTGGTGAAATCACAGGGACATTGGTGACATCACTGAGGACCAGTGACATCACAGGTGACCGGTGAAAACAAAGGAACATCTGTGATGTCACAGTAACATTGGTGACATCAAAGAGGACTTCAGTGATTCACAAAGCCAGGGGTGACATCACAGTTACACCAGTGACATCATTGGAGTAATTGTTGACATCACAGGGGACAGTGGTGACATCATAGGGAGATGGGTGAAATCACAGGGGACTGTTGACAAGAAAAGGACAGTTGTGATATCACAGGGACATCATTGCCATCAGTGACATGACGGGGACATGGTGCCATGGCTTGGCACAGTGGTGACATTACAGTAACAGCAGGACATCACGGGGGACAGTGATGACACCACAGAGACACCAGGGACATTAACAGGAACACCTTTGACATCACAGGGGACATTGATGACTTCAGAAGGCTGGGGTGACATCACAGAGACACCAGATAATATTGGTGTCACTGGTGACATCACAGGGAATAGTAGTGCCATCACAGATACATTGATGACATCATTTGGGACCAGTGACAACACAGGGGACTGTTGACAACAAAGGGACAACCCTGATGTCACAGGGACATCGGTGACTTTACAGGGACAGTGTTGGCATCACAGAGACACCAGTGATTTGATCGGGGACATTGCTAATGTCACAGGGGACAGTGGTGACATCACAGGGACAGCGGTGACATCATTGAGGACCAGTGGCATTACAGGGGACTGGTGACAACAAAGGGACAGCCGTGATGTCACAGGGACATCAGTGACATCAGAGGGGACAGCACTGACTTCACAAGGACAGGGATGACATCATAGAGACACCAGTGACATCACAGTGGACAACGGTGGCATCATTGGGAACAACAGTGACATCACAGGGACAGTGTTGACATCATTGGGGACCAGTGACATCTCAGGGACATAGGTGCCTCCCACAGGACATGGGTGACACCCTGAGGACAGCAGTGACATCACAGGGGACAGTGGTAACACCTTTGGGAACAGCAGTGACATCAATCAACACCAGTGACATCACAGGGACAGCAGTTATGTCACAGGGACTTTGGTGACATCAGTGGAGACCGGTGACATCACAGGGGTCTGGTGGCATCACTGGGGACAGCGGTGACATCTCAGGGACAGGGGTTCCACCCCTGGGGATAGCGGTGCTTTCAAAGGGAAAGAGGTGACATCACAGGGGTCTGGTGACATCACAGGGACATGGTGCCACCTCTGGGGTCAGTGGTGACATCACAGAGACTTCTGTGACATCATTGGGGAACAGTGACATCACTGGGGAGAGTGGTAACATCACATGGGACACTCATAAAATCACTGGGGACACAGGGACCACCCCTGAGGACAGCAGTGACATCACTGTAGACCAGTGACATCACAGGTTTCTGGTGACATCACAGGGACATCTCTGACATCACAGGGAAAGTAGTGACATCCCAGGCACAGTGGTGACATCATTGGGGACATCAGTGACATCACTGGGACAGTGGTCCAGGACTGCTGCAGCCACTGCTGTCAGACAGCTGGGCCATCCCTTGCTGACTCCATCCCACTGTTTGCAGTCGAGCTCGGCCCTCCTGGATGGCCCTGCTTGGTGACCCAAGACTCCCAAAGCCATTCCTTGACGTTCATGGCACAACAACCAAAGGGGCTTCGTCCCGTCAGGCAAAGCCAACGCCGGAGCCCTCCTGAGCTCCCGCTTCAGGCCTTTGAAGGCCTCGTCTGTCTCAGGGCTCCACATGATGTTCTTTTGGGTTCTTTTCAGCAGGTCATAGAAAGGCTTTATAAGCACTCCCTACTGATAGAGCCATAAACTACACCAACCTGTCATTCCTAGAAAGGCTTGGAGATCTCCCCCTGTTTCTGGGCTGGGTGTCTGGCAGATGCTTCCTTTCTTGCTGTTCCCAGGGAACATTGCCCACTGGACACTTCATACCCCAGGTACACCACTTTCTCTTGCACCAACCGTGCTTTCTGTCGGGAAACTCAGTAACCATTCAAACCCAAGGAGAAGTTCCTGAGCTCGGGGTAGACAGAAAAAGGCATCTTTTAAATCTAACACTGTGAACCAAATCAAATTCTCTCTCAATTTTGTTAAAAGTGTTTAGGGATTTGCTACCATGCGGTATAAGGTTTAGTTATCTCCTTTACTCCCCTTAAATCCTGAACTAGTCTGTAAGTTCCACTTGGTTTCTTAACTGGGAGAATTGGGGTGTTAAAGTCTGATTCACACTCTATTAGAAGTCCCAACTTCAAAAAGTTTTCACTTATTGGTTCAATTCCTTTTCTGCCTTCTAACCTCAATAGATATTGTTTCCTAACTACTGGCTTTGCTCCTGCTAATAATTCTACATGAAGAGGAGTGGCCTTTTTTGATTTACCGGGTTCATCTGTGGCCCATACCAAGGAATATACTGGATCTAAAATTTGACTGATATTTTGATTGTTTTGCTCTGGCTTTACGCAGTTCAGGACCAAACTGAGGGCTGCTATTAGTTGTTACCTGAAATTCAAGTTTACCTTTTTCACACTTAATCACAGTTCCTAGGTTTTCCATCAAATCTCTCCCCAACAGGGGCTTTGAGGAATTAGGCAGATCTAAAAATTGATGAATTCCCTTTTTTTCCCAACTTTGTACTGGAGGGTTTCAGAAAGAAAGTTTTTTCTCATTGACCTGTTACTCCCACGACTTGAACAAATTTATCACTTTCAGGCACTAGTTCTTGGTTTAGAACCCAAAATGTGGCTCCAGTGTTGATCAGAAAGTCTAATTCTTTTTCACTTCCCCTTGCTCCATTTTAACCAGTGGGTCTGCCAGGGAATGACTCACTGGTCCCCCTCATTCACTGGTCTGATGAGTGATGACAGCTCCTCCTGGGTTCCTATTTACCAATGTGGGGCAATAGTCGCAGTCGAGGCGGGAAGGCGACATGGGTTTCAGGATACCAGCAGCTTTTTTTATTGCAACAGTGCATCTACCTTTATACAGTTCTGGGGTGACACATGTACACACAGCATTGGTTTAGCACTTCATAACAACTTATGATTGGACATACAGCCACATGTCCTAACACAATAGGCTAACATTCCTCACAGGAAACCCACTGTGTCACAGTCCTACTGTCCGTGGTTAACCCTCTGCCAGGTGTAAGAAGTTCCATCTTCAGGATTTCAGTATACTGAGAGCCCAGAACCAGCTGGGCTCCCCAACAATTCCCCCTCTTTTGTATTATAGAAAATGCCAGCATCAGCTAATACAGGGCCCTTGCACTAGCGACATGGCAATATCAATAATACAATACAATTACACACATAGGCAAAGAATCAACCAGTCCTTCTTTCATCAGTCCACAAGAATGGTACGCCTTCTTCTCAGTACTGAATGTCCATAAATGAGTTGTCCATGTAGCTTGTGCATGTGCCACAGGAGGTAGAAAGCAGACTGTTGGAGAATAAGAATATTGCTCTTCAAAAGCTAGCTGAACAGACAAGTATCCTTCCCCGCCCCTTTTTTTTTTTTTACCATTTTTCTGGTTTTTTTTTTTTTTTTTTCCTATTTTTTTTTTATTATAATTGGTAGTTTTTGACTTCTTAAAGTCTTTCAGTGCTTCAAAACGCAGGTGTCAGGAAGTTAATAATTCCTTGACTCCCCTGAAAGCAACTTTAGAAGTCCTGGTATCCGTGATCTCTGCTCCAAATTAGCATTTTTGCAGGAGCAGGGCATCTAGCTTGATTCCATGTTTCTCTTTAGCAGTAACTGCCACTCTGGATGACAGAGTCATCCTCTTTAGATAACATGGAACCTATTATACTCCGGTGGTTCACTTGTTCTAGACAGGTGTCTCCAAAAGATCTGGGCCGGCCCCCTGCGACTTTTTTGTCGCTTTTAAAACTACACCGGAGTTCCCGCCTCCAACAGCTCTCTCGGAGCTGTCTCTCTCCGTCCTTGTTCGGGACGTGAAAACCTTTTAGATTGCTTCAGGAGGTACTAGTCATAGAATCATAGAATCATAGAATAGATTGGGTTGGAAAAGACCTCCAAGATCATCAAGTCCAACCCCCTGATCCAACTCTAATTACTATATCATGGCACTAAGGCCCATGTCCAATCTCTTTTTAAAAACCTCCAGGGATTGTGAATCCACCACCTCTCTGGGCAGGTCGTTCCAATGCCTGATCACCCTCTCTGTAAAGAATTTCTTCCTAACATCTAACCTAAACTTCCCCTGGCAGAGCTTGAGCCCATGTCCCCTTGTCCTGTTGTTGGTTGCCTGGGAGAAGAGACCAACCCCCACCTGGCTGTAACTTCCCTTCAGGTAGTTGAAGAGAGTGATGAGGTCACCCCTGAGCCTTCTCTTCTCTAGACTAAACAACCCCAGCTCCCTCAGCCTCTCCTCATAGGACTTGTGCTCAAGTCCCTTCACCAGCCTGGTTGCTCTTCTCTGGACCTGCTCCAGCACCTCAATGTCCTTCCTGAACTGAGGGGCCCAGAACTGAACACAATACTCAAGGTGTGGCCTCACCAATGCAGAGTACAGGGGAAGGATCACTTTCCTTGCTCCTGCTGGCCACACTGTTCTTGATGCAGGCCAGGATGCCATTGGCCTTCTTGGCCACCTGGGCACACTGCTGGCTCATGTTCAGCTTCCTGTCAATCAGCACCCCAGGTCCCTTTCCACCTGGCTGCTCTCCAGCCACTCTGTGCCCAGCCTGTAGCGCTGCATGGGGTTGTTGTGACCAAAGTGCAGGACCCGGCACTTGGCCTTGTTGAACTTCATCCCATTGGAATCAGCCCAACTCTCCAGTCTATCCAGATCCCTCTGCAGAGCCCTCCTGCCTTCCAGCAGGTCGACACTCCCTCCCAACTTGGTGTCATCAGAAAATTTGCTGATGATGGACTCCAATCCCTCATCTAGATCATCGATAAAGATGTTAAACAGGACTGGGCCCA
>NW_026086805.1:0-11459 GCF_022539395.1 Myiozetetes cayanensis | reverse complement strand
CCCCTTCCCCTCCTCGGATTTTGTCAGCCCGTAAAGGCCTCTCGGTTTCGAGTCGTACTGCTGGGTCGGGGGTGCAGAGGGAACAACAGGAGCAGTTACAGGAGGACCCGCTGCTGCCGGTAGGGGAGCCGGTGTCCAGGGTGGTAAGGGAACTATTGCTGCAGGACCAGGTATAATCGGTCCCGAAAACAGAGAGGGTTTTGCAGGCAGCTGCGGTCCCACGGCAACAAAAGCTGATTGAGTTTCTCTTTCGGCTTTTACATTTTTCAGGGCATCGTTCACTAGACGCCACGTTACAGATAGTCTGGTCATGTCCTTGGTACTTTTTGAGACCTCGTCCCAAAGATCTTGTCCAATTTTTTCCCATAAAGTCACTTCAAAGACATCGTTAAATGACGCAAAATGTCCTCTTCCTTTTGCCCAGGACAGTAGCTGCTTCAATGCAGCCTCATCATATTTGATCCCTCTCGTAGAGAGGATATGGTGGAGGAGTTTTACCACTGCTTCTTCTGTCTTAGACAGAGCAGACCCCATTCCTCCCTGGTTGCCTGGGAAGCCCCCAGTCTGCTAGCAAGAGACGGGCTTACCGCGACCAGCGCGCTGAAAAGCAGTGCCGGGGACAGCACTCTTTTACAGCCAGCTTCCTCTCTTCTTCCCTTCGTCCCGCCGTTTACTGCTTGAAGTCAGCACAGCCGAAGGGTCCCGAGTCCCGGTTCCGGACGCCAAATGTCACTGCGAGAGGGTACGGAGAAACTACACGCAGACCAATATGATCAAGAGGCAGAATCCCGTTTATTATGCCCTACAGTTTCCATTATATACTTTTCTTACACATACATGTCCTTACACGATTGGTTGGAAATAGTTAAACACACTTTTCAGCACTTAGTACTTGCTATCCTGTGATTGGCTCATACGTAGTTGTCCAGGCACATCTTCTTGCCTTTTCTCCCTGCACTTTCTCTCTGCCCTTTTTCTCCGCCTGTTTCTCTTTGCTGCTATCTCACAGTTAGCATTCTTGCAGGCTGACATCAGTGCCAGTACTTTTCCTGAGGTAAAGTCCTTGGTTGATTCAGGCTTAAGGCCCACTAACAGCTTGTCCACAGCCTGCTCTTTAGGCAGGTATCCCACAGGGCTGCATTCTGACCTTGTGGGGTGTTGGTTCTTTGGTTGCCAAGGGCTATTCCAGAACAGAGAGGGTAGGCTGTGACATCACAAAAGGGCCTCAAGCACATGGGTTGGTTTAGTGGGTGGACCCTGGTTGGATTTCAAGCACCCACTAAAAGCTGCTACCTCCTCTTCCCTCTGCAACTCCACAGAGGAGAGAAAAAAAACAGCTGAGGATTCCTGAGTAGAGATAAGGGTCGGGAGAAAGTCACTTCCTAAAGCGCAAAACAGACTCAAAGTAGGGATAGTACTTAAATTTATCACTGACAGGATAAAAGCCAAAGAGTGAGAAATAAAACAGTCTGAAAAACAGCTTCCCCAAACCCCTCCTTCCTTCTCAGCTCTCCCTCCTCCCCAGCGATGCAGGGGGATGGTAATGGGGGTTACAGTCAGTTGTTGTTTCTGTCACTGCTCAGGGAGAGGAGTTGGATCCTTCCCTGCTCCCCTGGGGTCCCTCCCATGGGAGACAGTCCTGGATGGACCTCTCCAGTGAGTCCATCCCTCGGGCAGCAGTTCTTCCCACCCTGCTGTCCCGTGGGTCTGTCCTCCATGGGGTCAGTCCTTCAGGGATGAGCTGACCCGGCGTGGGTCCCCCTCAGGGGCCACGAGTCCTACCCGGGAAAAACCTGCTCGAGCCTGGGCTTCCCTCTGCACGGACTGCAGGTCCCTGCCAGGACCTGCTGCATCCTGGGCCTGCCATGGGGTCACAGCCTCCTTCCTGCATCCCCCTGCTCCAGTGTGGGAGCCTCCAGGGGCTGCAGGGGGGTCTCTGCACCCCACTGCTCCCCCAGGGGCTTCAGGGGCCTCAGCTCTGAGTCCTTCCCCTGCTCCTGTGGGGTCCCTCCTGCCCCTCCTTCTGCACTCACATTGGTGTCTGTGTTGTTATCCCATGTTCTCACTCTGCTCTTCGCAGGCTAGATTTTTTTCTCTGCAACTCCCCTGTCTTCTGAAATATTTTATCCCAGAGATGTTACTGTCTTTCCTAAGTGGCTCAGCCTTGGTCAGCGGTAGGAACTCCATCCTGGAGCAGCTGGCATTGGCTCCATGGCACAGGGGAAGCTTCTGGCAGATTCTAAAAGAAGTCACCCCTGGAGCTCCCCCGCTACCAAAATCAGCGAAACCCACTGTCTTGTGCAGCTCTTTCTCCAAACCAAGCAAGTGGGAGTTGGTGCCAAGGAGCTGAAACCTGCAGGCCCAGCCTTTAGTGGAGGAAGCTCAGATTTGCCCAAGGCTGTTTTGAGTCCCAGGGGTTGGATGAGGGAATGGTGGGGTGGGGATAGGGATAAAGTCTGATGGATTGTCAGACATAGAAGATCTTGATTTTCCTATCTATTCAGACTGAATTAGGAGGTGCTTGGGATCAATATCGACTGGGGATTGCTGATATCAGTGTAAAAACAGGAAAAAAGCAAGCAGGTCACAAAAAGACATCTTTATTTGTGGTTTTATTAATACAATGTATTCACTTTGAATGCACTTCTGAGATCTATCTAATCAACCACAGAAGAATTGAAGACTTAGAAGGAAATTATTCCCAGGGGCTTATCTGGTTAAGATGCCATCACTGAGAAGAGAGTGTGGAGGAATGAGCAGACAAGGACACCATCCCTGGGGCTGGGGCAGCAGGAACTCAGAGTCACTGGTTCCAGGTGGCAAATGGACTGTGGGATGTTTGTGTGAGAGCCCATAATGGGTGTGCTGCTTTCAGGGGGAGTCCAGTTAAATTTCTTCCCCGTGGCCAGTGCACGGCTGTGTTTTGGATTTGTGCTGAACACAGGGTTGATAATCATAAAATTACAGAATATGCTGAGTTGGAAGGGACCCTCATCCAGTCCAACCCTTAGGCCTTTTGATGGTTCGAACTTGGCTCTCTGCCAAATGCCCAAACTCACAGTAATAACCCCTTCTCCTTCCTTTCTTTTCTTAGGGTAAAGGAGAAAAAAAAAAAACAAACCTATAAAAATTGAAGAACCCGAAATCAAGCTAGTTATATAAAAATATATATTTTACCTATATTTCAGTTATATCCAATTAAAATGCTATGTACACAAGGAAGGGAATTTTAACACTCCCCAAAAGGAAAGGGAAAGGGAAAAAGGGACAAAAAGGGACAAAAACAGGATACACAGATATACACAACCAAAACCAAGAACTAGTAAAAAATTAGCAAAACGAATCTCATCCCATCCCTCAGAAAAGCAAGATTGGCAGACATGGCCAGCACTGACCAATCTCCCACGTGGCAGACCAGCAGTCACTGCAGGCTCAGCCTTCAGATAAGTGAGACCAATGCAGTGACCACTGCTCCTGAACTTCAAAAGAAGAGAAGAGAGCGAAGGCCTCTCCCTTCTTATTTATACCCTGGTTTACGTAAAACTCATATGGAATACTGGGAACATGGCCACTTCTTGGTTACAAACTGGTCACCAAGGAAGGCCTAGATTAAAACTACCCCAGCCCTGCACAGGATCATCTCCAAGGCTCACACCATGAGCCTGAGAGAATCATCCAAACACTTCTTGAGCTGTGTCAGCCTTGGTGCTGTGCCCACTGCCCTGGGGAGCCTGTTCAGTGCCCAACCACCCTCTGGGGGAGGAACCTTTTTCTAAAATCCAACCTAACCCTGCCCTGACACAACTCAAGGCCATTCCCTCAGTTCTGTCTCTGGTGCCCACAGAGCAGAGCTCAGGGCCTGCCCCTCCTCTGCCCCTGCCCAGGAAGTTGTGACTGCAGTGAGGTCTCCCCTCAGTCTCCTCCAGCTGAACACATCAAGTGCCCTCAGTGTCCTCACATGCCTTCCCCTCCAGGCCCTTCCACTTCTTTGTTGCCTTCCTTTGGACACTCTCCAATGGCTCAATCCCTTCCTTCCATTTTATCCCCCCAGACTGCCCCAATCTTGCAGGTGAGGCCGCCCCAGGGCAGAGCAGAGCGGGACAATCCCCTCCCTGATGCCCCCAGCACAGGCTTGACCCTCCTGGCTGCCAGGGCACTGCTGACTCAGGGCCAACTGGCACCCACCAGCACCCCCAGGGCCCTTTCCCGGCACTGCTTCCCAGCTTCTCATTCCCAGTGTGTCCGTCCAGCTGGGGTTGCCCCATCCCAGGGCAGGATCCGGTCCTTCCCCCTGGGGAAGTTCTCAGGGCTCCTCTAGAGCTGGGAGGTCACTTTGCTGTCCCGGGGGCTCCATGGGGACCTCCCAGGGCTCGTCCTGTGCAATCTCCTGGAATCAAAGGCTCTGTGGGGACACTGCAGGGCCATGTGGAGTCCAGGGGCCATTGGGACACTGGGAAAATCATGGAATGAAGGGACCACTATTGCACTGCTGAATGCCATGGAATCAAAGGGCCATTGGGACCCTGCAGGGCCTCCTGGAGCTGAAGGGACCATTGTGACACTGTCAAACCTGGTGGAATCAAGGGCCCAGTGAGACAGTGCAGGTCCTTAATGAACCCAAGGAAACATGGAAAGCACAGAAACTCCTGGCATCAAGGGGTCACTGTGACACTGTGGGAACTTATGGAATGAAGGGGCCATTGGGACACTGCAGGGTCTCTTGGAACCTTGTCTGTTGGGAAACACAAAGGGATGAGTGGGAGTGTTTCACTGACAACCAGGAGAATTTTGGAGAGGCACCTTTACACACCCAAGTATTGGTGTGTCCACACATCTCTGCCTGGGTGTGGGTGTTCTTGCCTTAAGAGACCATGGAGAAAAAGACTCCAGGCCAATTTAGGTAGGAGATAAGATAAAGAGACCTGGTCTTTTAATGAGTATTTAGGCGTAGAGGAATACATACCATGTGTACCCCCCCAGAGAAGGGTTTTATGATTTTATAATAAGGTTCATCCAATCCCAGGTTTATGCACCCTGGTTCTGCCCCATTCTGTCCCATGATACACCCCTTCAGGAACTGGGTTTGGAGTCTTTGGGACCCCTTCTTCCTCATCTTCATCTTCTTTGCAGCACACACAATCCTGGGAATTCCTAAAAAGTTCTGCCTAGAAGGTCACTGTGTCTGGGTGATATCTTCTGGTCCAGGCCTTAGGGTGTTTTTCTACAGTTCTGCCTTGAAAAGAAGACTAAAAATGGAGTTTAGAGGGATTGATATGGAATGGGGTAGTAGGATTGGGTATGTGTAAATACTCTATTAAGGGTAAAGGTTATAATACAGCTACATTAAAATATATTCACTACACAACTAGTTCTAAAATATAAAAAAGTTAAAAAAACCCAAAAAGGTCTGAGATATCAGTGTGAATTGACTCTGGTGTGTGTGTTGTTACTGTGAATCTATAATTCTGTCACTGTTTAATTGTAACAAATTATATTGAATCTCTTGATAACTGTTAAGATGGTCAGTGATTAAGTGCTACTAATCTCTTCTGCCCCCTTATCTTTGGATCAAAACCCATTGCACCCTGACCCTCTTGCATCCCAAGGCTCTGTGTAAATCATTCCCTTTCATAAAAAAAAATAGCTATTCCTTGGGAGCTGCTCTTTGAGATTTTCCTCCTTACCTAAACAACAAAACAATTCCAATTAGTTGTTGAAGAATTGAAAACATGAAGACAATTAAAGGAAGGAAATGAATTTGTTTTTCTGTATTTTAATGAGCCCCACAGTGTGTTTAGAGATAAGTCCATTATCCCCAAGTACTGAGAGAAGATTGAAGAAGCTGCTCAACAAGTCAGAAGGCAAAGCCCAAATCCCTTGAGGCATTGCTGGGCCCCACTGAGGGCAGGCACTGACAAAGCCTCCCCAGGGACTCCTTAGAGCAGATCCTTGCAGGCCAGGAGTGCAGGCAGACAAAGGAAAGTTGCTTGTGGTGGCCTGAGGGGCAGAGGCAGCTGCCAGAGCCAAGGGCACAAAGGTCTGGGTGCCTTTGGGCCTTGCAGCCCTGCCAGAGCCCTTGGCCATCTCTGCTGCAGGCTGTGCTCCCCTGGCCCTGCTGCTCCTCTGGCCTTGCAGGCTGCACACACCCCTCCTGCTTTCCCACCCCCCTCCCAGCAGCATTTCTGGGCCTCCCTGATGGCTCTGCTGTCCCCCAGCTCTGGCTGCTGCCATGTGCACTTGGCCTTCTTGGCTTTGATGTTGAGCCCCTGTGCCCCAGGACATCCCTGACAGAGCCCAGGCCCTTGTGCTGGGGGTCCCTGCAGAGCTGAGCAGATCCAGGTCACCTCCCATTGCTCTGCCAACCCCTTGGGCCTGCTCTGGGCCCTGCAGGTCCTTGCCCTGCTCCCAAGGGCTGTGGGGGTGCTTCATGGTCAGGGCTTGGGGTTTAGAGCTCAGGGTGGGGATCGGGCAGAACTTTGGGAGGTTTGTTGTTCTTCTGGCAGGGTCTGGTTCATGATGAGAGGAAGAGATTTTTGGGCTGGGTAAGGATTAAAGGTTTTTCGTAATAACAATGCAGGTTTGGGATTGGAGTGGGCATTGAAGAACAAAAAAATCTGGAGTTCTGGGTTTGGCTTTGCCTTTGAGGTCAGGTTGAGGTCGGGATAAGAGCAGTGGATTCTTTCCAGTGTGAGGGGCAACACTTTTGGGGAGTGTTGGGTCTTGAGGTTAGAAACAGTGTAAAGGTTACAACGATTGTTTGCACAGTCAGTGTTTCAGCACCCTAAGAATTACCTGAATCTCTTTTTACCTCATCAGAATCGTTCCTCTCTGTTGGCCAAGCCCCTCTTTCCTTCCCAAAATATTCAACCCTTTTTGTCCATATGCTCCTGATCTCTCAGAAACTTTCACCTGGGTGGGCTTAGATCTGTGATGACCCTGTGTAACCTCATGGAACAAAGGGTCATTGTGACACCGAGGACACCTCATGGACTCAAGGGACCACTGTGACACTCCAGGGCATTCTGGAGCCAAAGGATCCCGGGGACACTGAGCAGCCTCCTGGAATCAAGGGGCCACTTTGACACTGCAGGGCCTCATGGAAACAAAACCAAATACAGGCTTGTCCAGGTCCTGAGGGTGATTCAGAAGGGAGGCAGCAGTGATTTCTCCCTACAGACCCACCACTCCAATGGTCTCTCCCTGCCCTGAAGCTTTCTGGCCATCAGGCTGTAGCTGAGGGGCTTGGGCAGGGCCATGAGGAGAGGGTAGAACAAGGGCTGTGTCCAACTCTGCCAGGAGGGCTGTGCTGGGCAAGGAGGAGGAGGCTGCAGCAAACAGTGGCAGTGCTGAGGTGAGAGGAACAGGGGGAGAGACCTTGTGCCTGCCCACGCTGGGCAGGAGCTGCCCCAGGATGGCAGCTCTGAAGCACTCCCAGCATGTCCCTGGGAACAGCAGGGAAGACTGGATTTCCAAATCAGGCTGGGAATGCAAAGAGCAGGAGTGTCCTGGTGTCACTGCAGGAGAGTTCCAGCCCTGCAGCAAGGGCACAGAAGAAGTGACCCAGTCCATGCAGTGGCCTCAGAAGATCCCACAGCATCCTGTAGATGCTGTCAGGGAGCCCAGCTCTGCCTCACAAGTTCCCAGTGCCTGTCCCTGCCTGTGCTCAAAGGGTTCCCACCCCCAGGACTGTGCTCAGAGAACACTCAGGCCTTCCAGCCAGAAAGGGGCTCACAAGGACAATGTGGAAGTGGAAAGAGCAGCTCTGCAAAGACCAAGCTCTGCTGCTCCCTGGCAGTGCTGCTGTGCTGGGATTCTTGTCCCCTTGCCCTTTGCAAATCCCCCCTGTCCTGCAGTGTGCTGTTCTTTAGGAACAGCTAAGAAGAAGGGTCTTGGACAAAGAAGGCACTTAAGGGTCCTTTATTTTGTTTAAACACTCAGAGAGCACAGTTCATCATTTATATATCTCTGGGTCAAATTCAAAGGGTAGATACTAAATTACAAGATAGGTACATAATAATTCATTACACAAAAAATTACTACAAGAAGAACCCATAACTAAATAACTTCACCCAAAAAATTAAAGGGCAGGTTGCACCATTAGTGAGTTCCATTCTAAATGCTACACACCAGAAACCAGGCAGTTTGGTGCTTTGGAAAAGCATCCAGTCAACATCTTCCTAATGGCATCCTTGAGCTCCTGGTTCCTCAAGCTGTAGATGAGGGGGTTCAGTGCTTGAGGCACCACCGAGTACAGAACTGACAGGACCAGATCCAGGGATGGGGAGGAGAAGGAGGGGGGCTTCAGGTAGGCAAATGTGCCAGTGCTGAGGAACAGGGAGACCACAGTCAGGTGAGGGAGGCACGTGGAAAAGGCTTTGTACCGTCCATGTTTAGAGGGGATCCTCAGTACAGCCCTGAAGATCTGCACATAGGAGAAAACCATGAAAACAAAGCAGCCAAATGCTAAACAGGCACTAACCCCAAGAAGTCCCAGTTCCCTCAGGTAGCTTGAGTGTGAGCAGGAGAGCTTGAGGATCTGAGGGATTTCACAGAAGAACTGGCCCAGGGCATTGCCCTGGCACAGGGGCAGGGAAAATGTATTGGTTGTGTGCAGCAGAGCATTGAGAAACCCAGAGGCCCAGGCAGCTGCTGCCATGTGGGCACAAGCTCTGCTGTCCAGGAGGGTCCCGTAGTGCAGGGCTTTGCAGATGGCAACGTAGCGGTCGTAGCACATGATGGTCAGGAGGAAATACTCTGTTGAGATGAAGAAGACAAAGAAAAAGAGCTGTGCAGCACATCCTGTGTAGGAGATGGTTGTGATGCCCCAGAGGGAGTTGTGCATGGCTTTGGGCACAGTGGTGCAGATGCAGCCCAGGTCTGTGAGGGAGAGGTGCAGCAGGAAGAAGTCCCTGGGGGTGTGCAGGTGCTGGTCGCAGGCTACGGCGCTGAGGATGAGGCCGTTGCCCAGGGAGATGCCCAGGAAGAGCCAGAAGTGCAGCAGCTGCAGCTCCCGCCTGTCTATAAATGCCAGGAGCAGGAATTGGGCCATGGAGCTGCTGTTGGGCATTTGCTGTTCCTTAGCACAATGTCTGTTCAGAAAAAGAAAAGACGGGGAATAATTAAGAGAGACCCCTCTCAGCAGAGATATTCCATCTTTCATATTAATCCCTCCAAATCAATTGTATTTCCCTAATTCTGACTCAGAGTGGTGTGAGCAGCAGGAGCTCTGCCCATGTGCTGCCAAGGGCTCACCTTTGCTCTGCTGCAGTGGTGACATGGAGCTGGTTTGTGACAGCTCTCATGATCACATGAGTGTCAGATGTAACTCACCTTTAATGGAAAACTCCATCTCTGACCTCCCTGCTTACAAGAGTGTGGAATGCAGAACAGAGTTTTCTAATATCCTTAGAATAATTTTTCTCTGTTACATATGTTCCACCATGAAATCTGCAGAATGTTCTTTTTAGGAGTAAAATTCTCATTTTTATGGCTGAAAATATGAAGAGCCTTAAGAAAAGACAAGAGACAAAAGGGCTCAGCTCTCTGTAGTTTAAAGGAGAGCCAGGAGAGCTAAAGAGTATTTCAGCCTGTTTCCCATCTACCCGCCTCTTTCCCTTGTGCTGCATTCACTTTGATTTCACACAAATAAATATTGAAAAGTGCACCCAAAAATACCTGTGCAGTGCTGGAGATGGACAATGGAGATGGACAATGTTACTTCCAAGGGCAGCTCTGTGCAGTGTCCTCTGTGCCAGCCCAGAGGTGCAGCTGTGCTGGACAGAGAAGGACAGGAGCCCTCCTGCAGGGAAGCCAAGGGCTGGCTCAGGACAGTGCCCACCCCCAGGGGAAGGCTCAGCACTGCCCAGGATCCTGGGCTCATTTCTGAGACCACCTGAAATATTCACCTCGGAGAGTAAAAGGGTTGGAATATCATTGCAGCCTCCTGAGCTGAGAGAACAATGTCTGTGCTGCAATGCCTAAGCAGGAAATACACAGTAGGACTAATTCCTTTCCTGGAGCCCCTGTCTTTTCTGAGCTGTGCCAAAAATTCTCCATTAAATATCCTGTAGTGGTGTGGAGCTGTGAGCAGCTCTGAGCCTGCAACAGCAAGACATGGAAAAGATCCTCCCTGCCCTGCCAGGTTTGCTCCTTGCCCAGAGCCCTCCTGCCCCAGCCCTGGGAGCAGCTCCCCAGGCCGGCTGAGCTGTCCCTGGCAGGCAGCAGAGTCCCTGCCCAGCACAGCGCCCTGGGCTGCAGGACCCTGCTCTGCCCCACAGCCCTGGGCACCCCTGGCTGCACCCCCGGCTTCACAGCTCTTCCCAAGTACCCCAAAACAGCCCCTCCTCACCCATCCCATCAGCTGGGGCTGGGCCAGCTTGAGCAGATGCCTCCAGGAGCTGCCCCTGCCCTGCCCTGCAGCCACAGACTCACCGTGTGCAGCCCTGCCAAGATTCCTCCTGCAGGGAGCTCTCAGCCCTCCTGCCAGTGCTGAGCCCCTTTCAGCTCTGCCTGTGCCCTGCTGGTGTCCCTGAGCTGCCCTGGCAGAGCCCTCAGCCCTGCTGGGCTGTGCAGAGGAGCTGCTCCTGGGCAGAGCTGTCTCTGAAGCTCTTCTTGATTGCCAGGAGCTCCCTGTGTGCCAGGAGCCCGGCCCAGCTCAGCAGCACAGCAACAGTCCCATGCATTGCATCACCCTCGGGGATTTTGGGGTTATTTACATGAGACTCAGTCCCTGAGAACAAGTTCAAAAAACTTCTCAAGAAGTCAAAGTGAGACTGAAACACTAAAGTTTCTTGTAGTTCTAATGAGTCTCACTGAGGGTGATGCCGAAATTTTGCCCCAAAAGGCACGGAGAAACTGCTTTAGAGACAAAGTTTGTTTCTTTAAAGCAGGAGGTATTTTATTGCAACGCGTTGGGGAGCTCTCCAGGTCGCCCTGGGCAAAGAGCTCCGTCGTGTACAATCAGCATAGCTCTTTTATACAGTTTTTGAGTATAGGATTACAACACAATCATACATATTCATTAAATTGCAACATCTAATTGTAATATTCATATGAAGGCGGAGTCTGGGCGGAGTCTTCAATTTGGGGAGATTTCACGGTGGGAGTTCCTGTTGCCTTCCTCTGGGCGGGGGTCGTGTGTGAGTCTTCCTCACTGTAAACTTCTGAACTTTCTTTCGATCTTCTCCTTTTAAGGCAGTTTTGGCAAACACAATAAGGTCAGGCTGACTTTTGGCTCATCCTACGATTTGCTGAGTTGCTATCTCTGTGAGGAATGCAGCTATCTCTCTAGGACTGCTCTAGGATTCGCTGAGTTGCTATCTCAAGGACTGCCTAGTTTCCTAATGTTAAGGTTTTGAAATTTCTCTTACAATTTTGTGTTAACCTTTTATGTTTCAAAGTTTTGAGTGAGTGGCTTCATTCCCCCTTTTCTTATAACTTACGAATTCTTTCGTCAGTTT
>NW_026086804.1:0-114231 GCF_022539395.1 Myiozetetes cayanensis | reverse complement strand
AACCATAGCTCTTTGACACCACTGAACATAATAGCCAGGGAGGTAGAGATGACAGTCATCAACCCATTCCCCCCTTCCCCAGTTTATAACTAGTCATCTTTATAGTCCCTAGAAAAAGAATAAATTCTCCTGATATTATACTCAATAGACCATCCAGGCAGAAGATTCAGCCCTTTATAGGCATTTACAGCTATTGCACAAGAACTTCAACTTTTAAGTTACACCATGACGCATATTTCAAGAATATTGCTACTAGCACAGTCACTGTGTTTCCTATTTTACTGCCTTACTCCCTGGCACCCTCATTAGTGCCCGCACTTCAGGTTTGTTATTTTTCTTCTATTTGGATAGGGAAAAGCCATAGTGAAATCTATATATGTCAGAAAAATAAAAGTCTTACTAGATACCATGCTATTTGACTGAAAATACAAACCTAAATGTTTCTACCAACCACCTAATTAAGTCCTGATTCAGTCACTATGAATAACTACTACAGTGACTTGACACTTACATATTAATATCATCTCCCTCTCAGCAGGGAGCAATAATGCAGGCAGGACTCCCTCCTAGCTTCAGTTGTTTAGAAATTCAGCACTTATTCCAGCCTAGCTGTATATAACACTTCTATAGTTCAACACTGATTTCTTCTACTCTTCTCAAGCTAACAAAACCTACATCCACAAGCAGCAAGAGTAGGAATAGTAAATCCATCCTATCTGCCCACTGCAGAGAGGCCACAGGGAGAAGAGCACACATATCCTGGAAAGCCACCAACATCACAACTGACCTGATTTGGGGAAATCAGGAACACCAGCAGCTTTTGCAGCTGCCAACAAAAACTGCAGCTGCTCAGCATTTTTGGAAGCACCAGTTAAATATAATTATCATTTTAAAACATCACAAGCTTAATGCAAGCCCTATGAAAACATAGCATCAGTGAAACTGAGCATCCTTTGAACAGGTAAGAAGGAAGCATTTGAGGTTTTAAAGTATTTTGTGCTTTTTTTTATAATGACCTGCTACAGCTAGTCCACAGACAAGATCCTACTGACTCTATGTGCAGGTACCACCAAGGTCTCCTACAGATCACCCACTCTACTCCAGTAAGAGTTACAGCGCTTGCAGACAGCACAAGGCCTCCTCATCTTTCTTTGTAACAGGCATAACCAGGCTTTTTGCTATGCACATCATCACTTCCTGTAGCTGCACGCCTAATGATGGCTTCTGACAATATGCTGCTAAACTACACCACACATTTAATATGCAAGAAAGCCAACAAGAACAGGAACTACAGGCCACTACTAGGTTAAGTGTTAATATCTAATCCCATAAAATTCCCTTTACTGCTTCGAGTGCATCAAGCATTTATGCAATTCATCTAATGGATTCTCCTCTTCCACATTAAGCCTGGATTAGTGCATTCAGTATTAAATACTATGTGCCAGAAAACACATTCAGTAAGTACTAGCCTGTTTCTCACATCAATGAGGTAGGTTCAAAGTGCCCTGATATCGTGCAGCTTCAGAACCTGCAAAGCAGCATTATAGCTAGCCACACTGTGTTGTTGACTATTTGACAAAGTAAAAATGAATGGAGGACCAACATTGCTATTTCAGCTCCAGTAATTATGACTTAGGTCCAAAGTAATTTCTTGTGTCAGAGCTGAGCACTAACCTGGTGATTAGTCAAGAAGCAAAGTTAACTTACACAATCAGAGACTGGTTTGACAGGCAGGAGCCCATTCTTGTTTCACACTAAATCATATCTTGTACACACTTTCTAATTTAGTTATCTGGGGCAGTACTAAAAGCTGTCACTTCCAATGGAAGACTCCTCTGGTATAAATTGGGTTTTTATTTTAACCAAAACTTCTTTGAGCAGCAAGTTGTTATTAAATATTTCTCTGTTATGTTGGTTTTAGCAGGGATAGAGTTAATTTTCTTCACAGTGGATAGTATGGGCTAGTATGTTTTGGATTTGTGCTGAACACAGCATTGATAGTATAGAGATGTCTTTGTTATTGCTGAGCAGGGCTTGCACAGTGTCAAGGCCTTTTCTGCTTCTCACAATACCTTGCCAGTGAGTAGTCTGAACAAGAAGTTGGGAGGGGACACAGCTGGGTCAGCTGACCCCAAGTGACCAAAGGGATATTCCAGACCATATGACATCATGCTCAGTATATAAGCTGGGGGAAGAAGGAGGAAGGGGAGGACATTTGGAATGATACCATTTGTCTTCAAAAGTTACCATTACACGTGATTGGGCCCTGCTCTCCTGGAGATGGCTGAGCACCTGCCTGCCCATGGGAAGTAGTGAATTAAATCCTTGTTTTGCTTTCCTTATTAAACTGCCTTTATCTCAACCCATGAGTTTTCTTGCTTTTACCCTTCTGATTGAAGCCACTCACTTAAAACTTTGAAACATAAAAGGTTAACACAAAATTGTAAGAGAAATTTCAAAACCTTAACATTAGGAAACTAGGCAGTCCTTGGCATAGCAACTCAGCGAATCCTAGAGCAGTCCTAGAGAGATAGCTGCATTCCTCACAGAGATAGCAACTCAGCAAATCGTAGGATGAGCCAAAAGTCAGCCTGACCTTATTATATTTGCCAAAACTGCCTTAAAAGGAGAAGATCGAAAGAAAGTTCAGAAGTTTACAGTGAGGAAGACTCACACACGACCCCCGCCCAGAGGAAGGCAACAGGAACTCCCACCGTGAAATCTCCCCAAATTGAAGACTCCGCCCAGACTCCGCCTTCATATGAATATTACAATTAGATGTTGCAATTTAATGAATATGCATGATTGTGTTGTAATCCTATACTCAAAAACTGTATAAAAGAGCTATGCTGATTATACACGTCGAAGCTCTTTGCCCAGGGCGACCTGGAGAGCTTCCCAACGCGTTGCAATAAAATACCTCCTGCTTTAAAGAAACAAACTTTGTCTCTAAAGCAGTTCCTCCGTGCCTTTTGGGGCAAAATTTCGGCATCATTTTTGGCGAAGCCAGGCAGGAGGTTTTAGTCCTCCTGAGCCGGGGCCTGGGGGTCTAGGGACTCTCTGGGCCCTGCCGGCGGATTTTTGTCGGTAGAGACTCCCCAGACCCCTCGGACCTGCGTGCGACGGCGGACAAGAACTCCTGCTTTAAATTAAGAGGTATTTTGCTTTATATGTTATTGTGTTTTGCTTTATATGTTATTGTGTTTTGCTTTATATGTTATTGTGTTTTGCTTTATATGTTTTCGGAATAGAAAGCGCTTTATTGAGGTGGGGGTAAGACGTTACCCCCAGGGGAACGCTGAGGGGACGCCCCAGCATATAATCCCCTACGGGTTAGAGTCCCGGCCTGGATTTGGCCACCCCCAGGTATTTTGGGTTAGAGTCCCAAAAAAAATCGGGTTAGAGTCCCGGCCTCGGGGTGGGCTTCCAGGTAATCGTGGGTTAGAGTCCCACCGGAGCGGATAGGTTTGCCGGCAAAACTTGTCTGTTGTATCGCTTGTCTGTCGTATCGCTTGTCTGTTGTAGTGTTTTAACTAATCTGGGATTATTTCCAAACGTCTGGGAAGGTTTTGATAAATTCTGGGAGTGGTGCCAATCTCTGGGAGCGGTTCCAATAGCTGCTCTCGAGAAAGGGCTTTGGAATGTGAAAAAAGAAAAAAAAAAAAGAAAAAAAAAAGAAAAGAAAAGCAAAAAAAAAAAAAGAAAAAAAGCAGAAAAGAGAAAAAGCTAAAAGGTGTAAGAACGCTTCATCTAAAAGTGTACAGGTGTGAATGCGTGTGAGTGAGGCGTGCAAACAAGCACGCGGCGAGTGCGGAGTCTAATCTCGCGGTTCCTGTTCTTCGCGAAAGCCAGGCCAGAGACGGACGTAAGCGGTTGGAAACTGTGTGTATGAAGTATTGACAAAAAAAAATAAGAATGAAAAAGAAAAAAAAAAAAAATCTGGTTAAAGCAAAGAGATAGATTTAGAAAAACAGCAATGGGAGGCCAGCAGAGTAAAGATATAAACATGAAGACCCCCTTAGGGTGTGTCTTGAAGCATTGGAAAGATTTAGGGGGGATTCCAGGGGGAAACATAAGTAAAAAGACACTTTTAAAATACTGTACATAGGGGTGGCCTCTATATAAGTTGGATGATGATGAAAAATGGCCTCCGGAGGGAACAATTAATTACAACACAATTTTACAACTCATGTTGTTCCTCCGTCGGCTAGGCAAATGGGACGAAGTAATGTACTGCGATATGTTCTTCACCTTGAGAAATAAACCAGAGTGGCAGAAGGAGTGTGGGGTGAATGTAGCACCCCAAGATCCCCTGGTACTGGCCTTAGAGAAAGATAAGAAAAACTTAAAACCTAAGGAGCGTTGCTGTGATGCCTGTAGTATCGGACAGCAATGCCTTAAATTAACAAGGGAGGATAGCGAAAAAGAGAGCGAGATAAGCTTGTGGGAGTATCAGCCGTTCGCACCAGGATATGGGGTTCCTCCGCCCAAGCGAAGGGGAGGCGAAAGAGACACTAGTCTGTTGGGAAGATATGTCACTAGAACAAGACAGGTCCAAGAACGGTTACAGCCCCCAAAGATTAGAAAACAGCTGGGAAGATAGTAGCCCAGCAAGATCGGAGAGTTACGGGAGAGAAAGCGGATCACAGAAGCTGAATAGTCCACAAGGCTCAAAAACTTACCGGGAAGAGAGTAGTCCTCTCAGTTTGGAGACTAGGTGGGCTTGGGGCTAGAAAATCGGGAAAGAAAGAATAGCCCACCTAAACTGAGAGGAGATTGCAGTACGCCAAGAGATGAAAACACCTCACGAAGATCAGGCAGCCCGCCAAGTCCAGGCAGCCCGCCAAGTCCAGGCGGCCCGCCAGGACCAGGCAGCCTGCCAGGATCAGGGAGCACCAGAAAGGGGGGTGGCTTCCCTGAACTAAGATGCAGTGATGATGATGATATAGTTAGCCAGAACAAAAAGGCAGACAACTCACAGAAATTGAGTATAGTCATTCAGATAGAGGATAAAAGAGAGACCTGCAAACGCTATCATTGTACATCAGAACAGTGAATGAGGGGGACCGGTGAGTCGTTCCCTAGCAGACCCACTGGTTAAAATGAAGCTAGGGGAAGGTGAAAAGGAATTAAACTTTTTAATAGATACAGGAGCAACATTTTCGGTTTTGAATCAAGAATTGGTACCCAGAAGTGATGAATTTGTACAGGTCGTGGGAGCGACAGGCCAACCAGAAAAAGCCTACTTTCTAAAACCTATTAAATACAAAATTGGGAAACAGATGGGAATTCATCAATTTTTGTATTTACCAAATTCTCCAAAGCCTCTACTAGGTAGAGACCTATTGGAGAATTTAGGGGCTGTAATAAAATTCAATAAAGATAAACTTGAATTTCAAGTGAATGATGAACAACTAATAACAGCTTTAAGTTTGACAATCAGCTATATAGAACCAAAACCTGAAAGTCATAGCATTGAACGCATTATGAGTGAAGAAAACAATACCCGCTGAGGTTGGAAGATAGAAGGGGAATTGAACCAATAATAGAGAAATTTCTAGAACTAGGATTATTGGTAGAGTGTGAATCAGATTTTAATACACCAATCCTACCTGTTAAGAAACCGAATGGGACATATAGATTAGTCCAAGATTTAAGGGCAGTGAATGAAATTACAAAAACTTTACACCCGGTCGTAGCAAATCCCTATACTCTTCTAACCAAATTGAGGGAAAATTTAAAATGGTTCACAGTATTAGATTTAAAAGATGCTTTCTTTTGCCTAGCCTTAGCTCTGACAAGCCAGAAAATTTTTGCTTTTGAGTGGGAATCTGCTAAAACAGGGAGAAAGACTCAATTAACTTGGACTGTGTTACCCCAAGGATACAAAAATAGTCCCACAATTTTTGGAAACCAATTGGCCAAAGAATTAGAACAATGGGAAAGGCCACAGGGAAATGGTACCCTTCTACAATATGTAGATGATTTATTAGTAGCAACTGAAACAGAAGAGGAGTGCATTGAATGGACTATTTCCCTGCTAAACTTTTTGGGTTTAAGTGGATATCGAGTTTCTCTACAGAAGGCACAACTGGTGCAGGAAAAGGTGATATACCTGGGATATGAAATTTCCAGAGGACAACGATCTCTAGGAACGGCAAGAAAAGAAGCCATCTGTCAAATGCCCAGACCAGAGACGGTGAGAGACCTACGAGCCTTTCTGGGGATGACAGGTTGGTGCCGATTATGGATTTATCAATATGGGGTACTAGCCAAACCACTGTATGACTTACTAAAGGAGGCTACAAGTACCCTGGCCTGGACTCCTGAAGCAGAAGGAGCTTTTAAAAGACTGAAACAAGAACTCTTGAAAGCCCCAGCTTTGGGTCTCCCAGATGTAACTAAACCGTTTTGGCTATTCTCCCACGAGCGACAAGGGATGGCTCTAGGAGTTCTAGCACAGCAGTTGGGACCACACAAGAGAGCTGTAGCTTATTTCTCCAAACAATTGGACGAAGTAAGCAAAGGCTGGCCTGGCTGTCTAAAAGCAGTGGCCGCAGTGATCATAAATATAGAAGAGGCCAGAAAGCTTACATTAGGCCAGAAAATGACTGTGTTGGTCTCTCATACTGTCTCAGCAGTGCTGGAACAAAAGGGTAACCATTGGTTATCGCCTTCAAGATTCCTAAAATATCAAGCCATCCTAGCTGAATCAGATGATGTAACCATTCAAGTGACTAACATTGTCAACCCAGCCTCGTTTCTAGAAGGAAGAATTCCGGCAGAACCTATCGAACATGATTGCCTGGAAACGATCGAAGCAGTCTATTCCAGTCGCCCAGATCTCAAGGAGGAACCATTTGAAGATGCGGACAACTGGTTCTCGGACGGCAGCAGCTTCGTGAAGCAAGGAGTAAGAATGGCAGGCTATGCAGTGACCACAACAGAAGAGGTAATTGAATCAAATCCCCTACCTGCAGGGACTTCGGCCCAGAAGGCAGAACTAATTGCTCTTACCCGAGCCCTGGAATTAGCAGAAGGTATGCGAATTAACATTTGGACTGATTCTAAATATGCTTTCTCTGTCGTACATGCTCACGGAGCGATTTGGAAAGAAAGGGGACTATTAACTGCCCAGGGGAAAACAATCAAACATGCAGAAGAAATTCTAAGGTTGTTAGAAGCGGTCCAACTCCCAGAGCAGGTGGCCATAATGCATTGTAAGGGACACCTGAAAGGTAACACAGTTCCAGAAATAGGGAATAGGAAGGCAGATGCAGAAGCCAAATTAGCTGCTGCAAAAACTGAAGAAATAACCATAACAGCTTTAATACCGGGAGAATTAGATACAGATTTTCAACCAAATTATCAAGAATCAGATCAAAGATGGATTAAAAAGAACAAGGGTAAATTGTTAGACAACGGGTGGGGACAGTTAGAAACAGGTCAACTAATAATACCTGAAAAATTAATGTGGCAGTTTGTAAAGACAGAACATGAAAAAGCCCATTGGGCCTTGGACCCACTCTATCAATATTTACAAACCCGAATAGCAGGACCAAAACTCTTTACTACAGTAAAATACGTCACATCTCAATGTGAGCGATGCCTAAAGAATAATCCAAATACTGGGACGAAGGTACATCAGGGAGCCATAAATCGAGGTAAATTCCCAGGTGAAGTGTGGCAAATTGATTTTTCAGAACTCCCAAGAAAAGGGGGGTTTCGATATTTATTAGTATTAACTGACACATTTTCTGGGTGGCCTGAAGCATTCCCTTGTAGGACAAATAAAGAAAGAGAAGTAACCAAGGTTTTATTAAACGAAATAATACCCCGATTTGGGGTACCGAGAAGTATATCTTCAGACAGAGGTACGCATTTTTGTGCAAAAGTAGTAAGAGCAATAAGCAAGGCATTACAAATTAAGTGGCAGTTACATACGCCCTACCGGCCTCAGGCTAGTGGGCAAGTCGAAAAGATGAATCACCTGATTAAACAACAAATTGCTAAGATATGCCAGGAAACCAATTTACAGTGGTATCAAGCTTTGCCTATTGCTCTACTTAGACTGAGAGTCAAACCAAGATCAAAAGAAAAATTGAGTCCATTTGAAATTCTGTATGGAAGACCTTACGCTATGCAGATTGTAAATGGAGATGCTGTAGACCAAATAGGTAATCAGTACATTTATGATTATGTAATCACTATAGGGAAACATTTTGATAAAAGTACAGCTGTGGTGATAGAACATCAACCCAAACAGCCTGATTGTAAATTACATCCTGTTCAACCCCGGTGACTGGGTATATGTTAAGAATCTCTTAGGAAAACCCCTACAAGAAAAGTGGGAAGGACCTTTCCAAATTCTGCTGACCACCTTCACCGCGGTCCGGATCAAAGAGCGACCTACATGGATTCATTACTCACGAGTCAAGAAAGCTCCGGAGAATAAGCAAGAGGAAGAAACAAGCGAAACACCAGCATCTGCAGATAATTGTTTGGGTACCAAGCCCCTGAGTAAAAGTCCTGTGTGAATATGGACACGGCACTACCATTAGTGGGATATTTTTACAGGGCATTCCCCAACAGCAACTCAAGTATTCCACTACCTTGTGCACCCAATACTAATCATAACCATAGCTATGCTTTACTAACACTCACAAACATATACCTATGGAGCAGACTGAAATCCTTAATGACAAAAACCCAAACACTTTAGGCAATGATCCAATCTTACCAACGTCCCTTAGAGATTAAAACTTGACGAAAGAATTCGTAAGTTATAAGAAAAGGGGGGAATGAAGCCACTCACTTAAAACTTTGAAACATAAAAGGTTAACACAAAATTGTAAGAGAAATTTCAAAACCTTAACATTAGGAAACTAGGCAGTCCTTGGCATAGCAACTCAGCGAATCCTAGAGCAGTCCTAGAGAGATAGCTGCATTCCTCACAGAGATAGCAACTCAGCAAATCGTAGGATGAGCCAAAAGTCAGCCTGACCTTATTATATTTGCCAAAACTGCCTTAAAAGGAGAAGATCGAAAGAAAGTTCAGAAGTTTACAGTGAGGAAGACTCACACACGACCCCCGCCCAGAGGAAGGCAACAGGAACTCCCACCGTGAAATCTCCCCAAATTGAAGACTCCGCCCAGACTCCGCCTTCATATGAATATTACAATTAGATGTTGCAATTTAATGAATATGCATGATTGTGTTGTAATCCTATACTCAAAAACTGTATAAAAGAGCTATGCTGATTATACACGTCGAAGCTCTTTGCCCAGGGCGACCTGGAGAGCTTCCCAACGCGTTGCAATAAAATACCTCCTGCTTTAAAGAAACAAACTTTGTCTCTAAAGCAGTTTCTCCGTGCCTTTTGGGGCAAAATTTCGGCATCAGATTCTCTCCCCCATGCCACTGGTATGTGAGTGAGTGAGTGGCTGCGTGGGGCTTGGCTGCTGGCCAAGACTGTCTATGTAGCTATGTTCATAAAGTTGAGACTGTTGTTAAGTCACCCAACCCCAACCAAAGCAATAAGCCTGCAATATGAAAGTCAAAGTTACAATTACACCTTTAAAGATAGGGTGTTCACCCACATATTACTATTTCTGTTCCTTAGATCTGAAATCAGGACTAACAATAGACATGAAGCCAGAGTTGAGCTGAATGATAAGGGAGGGATTCACTACAACCCTGTTAAGCTGGTTTGCATTCAAGCTCCTATGATCTCATAAATTCACATTCCTCTTGACTGGGCCATCTCTCAAGGGAACCAGATGCCACTCGCTTGCTCACACCACCACTTCCTACTCCAGGGATGGACTTGAGAATTGGAGGCATAAAAGGTGAAAATCACGGAATCAATTAGGTTGGAAAAGACCTCTGAGATCATCGAGTCCAACCTATGACCCAAAACCACCTTGTCAACTAGACCATGGCACAAAACAAGACAAAACCCTAAATTGCACAAAATTATTGAACTGTTAAGAGTCTCAATTAGAACTCTGGTCAGTACAAATGTGACTGAGGCCCACGGAGCATTAGAATCATAGAATCATAGAATCAAACGGGTTGGAAAAGACCTCCGAGGTCATCAAGTCCAACCCTTGATCCAACCCCGCTGTTCCCAGACCAGGGCACTGATGCCACATCCGGTCTCACCTTAAACACCTCCAGGGACAGAGAATCCACCCCCTCCCTGGGCAGCCCATTCCAATGTCTGATTACCCTCTCTGTAAAGAATTTCTTCCTAATATCCAACCAAAACTTCCCCTGACAGAGCTTAAGCCTGTGCTGTCTTGTCCTACTTCTGGTTCCTGGGAGAAGAGACCAATCCCCACCTGGCTACAACCTCCTGTCAGGGAGTTGTAGAGAGTGATGAGGTCTCCCCTGAGCCTCCTCTTCTCCAGACTAAACAATCCCAGCTCCCTCAGCTTCTCCTCACAGTACTTGTGCTCAAGTCCCTTTACCAGCCTCGTTGCTCTTCTCTGCACCTGCTCCAGCCCCTCCATGTCCTTCCTGAACTGAGGGGCCCAGAGCTGGACACAGTACTTGGGGGGTGGCCTCACCAGTGCTGAGTACAGGGGCAGAATCACTTCCCTGGTCCCGCTGGCCACATTGTTCCTGATACAGGCCCAGATGCCATTGGCCTTCTTGGCCATCTGGACACACTCTGGTTCATGTTCAGCTTCCTGTCAGTCCAGACTCCCAGGTCCCTTTCTGCCTGGCTGTTCTCCAGCCACTCTGTCCCCAGCCTGTGGGGCTGCAGGGGGTTGTTGTGGCCAAAGTACAGTAGCCAGCACTTGGCCTTGTTGAACCTCATCCCGCTGGAATCAGCCCAACTCTCCAGTCTGTCCAGGTCCCTCTGCAGAGCCCTTCTGCCTTCCAGCAGATGGACACTCCCCCCCAACTTAGTGTCATCTGCAAATTTGCTAATGGTACACTCTATCCCCTCATCCAGATAATCCATAAAGATATTAAACAGAACTGGGCCCAACACTGATCCCTGGGAGACACCACTAGTGACCGGCCGCCAACTGGATGCAGTGCCGTTCACCAGCACTCTCTGGGTCCGGCTCTCCAACCAGTTCCTAAGCCAGCACAGAGTGCCCCTGTCCAAGCCATGGGCTGCAGCTTTTTCAGGAGTATGCTGTGGGAGACGGTGTCGAAGGTTTTGCTGAAGTCCAGATAGACCACATCCACAGCCTTCCCCTCATCCACCAGGTGAGTCACCTAATCATAAAAGGAGATCTGGTTGGTCAGACAGGACCTGCCCTTCCTAAACCCGTGCTGGCTGGGTCTGCTCCCTTGTCCATCCTGTAGGTGTTGTGTGATTGCACTTAGGATGATCTGCTCCATAACCTTGTCAGGCACTGAGGTCAGGCTGACAGGCCTGGAGTTTCCTGGGTGCTCCTTGCATTAAGCTGCTACTTCTCGTGCTGCAAAGTACTTGTCTTGGTTGGGGGACAAAAGCAGCAGCTACCAGCCCAAATCTGCTATGGTACTAGCTCCTGCAAATATATATTTAACAGCTGCATTACACCAGGCAGATAACTATCTCTTACACTAAACATCTGCTTAATCCAACATTATTTTTCAATGTGTTACAAAGTTCAAGTTGTTCTAAATATGGGTTCTACCCCACGTGCAAGAAGACAATCCACACAAAGTTACTTATTTAATGTCTGCACAGATATGGGTGCTGGGTGGTGAATCCACAAAGCCAGCACACACTCTGTATGCCAGCTACCCACTTTTATACACTTGAAACAATGAAAGATCAATACTTCCCCTATACATATTTCAAATCAGTAAATATATTAATCCTCTGGTCTTTTCCAATCTCAAGGGCTCTAGTGAGTGCAATAATTTTGGCATTTTGAGCAAAGGTATTCAGAGGCAATAGTTTCACTTCTATTTCCTTCCCTAATGTCACTAATGCATATCTTGCCCTTCTTACTCCATTTTGCACAAAGCTACTGCCATCAATGTACAATTCTTTATCCAGATTCTGTAAAGGTTCATCCCTTAAATCTGGTCAACTTGCATATACCTGCTCTATGGAATGTAGACAGCTGTATTGTAGCCATGTGTGTGACATCAACTTTAAATCCAGTCACTTTGCTACCTACTGAAGAGCAAGAGCCTTTACATCTCCCAGTTCCATCAGCATAGCATGGTATTTTGCCAGTTGGCTTGGAGAGATCCAGTGATGGTTCCAAATCTTTTTGTGGTTCTATTCTTATAGGATATCAGTTCACACTTACTGGTTTAGCTCCTGGTTTCAATTTTATCTTAATTGGAGTCACTATTGTTTTTTTTCTGAAGCCTATACCAGTAGAATCACCACATTTGAAACATCATCTGGAATGTTTTCTGATTTCTTCTAATGGCTTGCTTGCTAGCAGGCAAATTTGCGCTTTCCATACTGTCTCAGGTGGAATGTGGAACTGCAGGGAATTCTTAGAAAAGGTTACTTGTGCATTTAACTTACATAACATATCTTGTCTCAGCAAGGGAAGGGGGCATTCTGGCATATATAGAAATGCATTCCTTTTGTGTCACCAATTTGTACATTCCATAGGTTGTAGGAGCAGTTGCAAAGTTATCTTTCCTGTGGCTCCAACAATAGGTACTTTGCTTAAGGGTCCTTTAGGACTTGCTATCACCAAATGCATGGTTCTGTTGTCCATTAAATAGTTTATTATTTCATTCTCCAGCTTTACTGAAACCAGGGGATCAGCAGGGGATGCCCTGGTCCCCTTCACTCATTGTCAAAATCCTCCAGCATCATAAAATTTACGTCTGCTAGTTGACCCTTCCTGCCCACAAATAAAACATTGACTCAGGCCAAAGGAAGGGCCCGTTCAGACCCCAGCACCCCCTCCCCCCACTCCTCCTCTTTCACCTTCTCCAATACCACTCTCTTTTCTTCTACCGTAAAAAGGTGTTCAATATAACCTGCATATCCCCTCCAGTTAGGGTTATGAGTCAGCATGACAGTTTCCAAAAGCTGATACATTCCTTCAGGATTCTCTCAGTACAAACCAACAGATGTTTTCCAATTCAACAAACCCAAAGTAGTAAAAGGGAGACCTACAAAAACTGGCAGACCCTCTGCCCCCACTGCTTCTCTTAAAGGTGCCTGTATCACTGGCCAGGTATGTCTCTGAGTCCTGCCCGCAACAGGACTAAAATCCTCACTTCCCCTATACTCTTAATACGTTTATCTGTATCCTCTTTATCCATCCCCACCTCAATGTTATATGGGAGTAAAAAAGTGGGAACTAACACTTGCACATCTTGCAGTTCATCCTCTCTGCAACATACAATCCCTTGCTTTTTCTCCTTTTCCTCAATACATGGCATCAGCATATCCCTTGCCAATTTACACTTTTTCTGAGTATATATATCTCTATGGAGCCCCTGGTGGTCTAGTGGTAAGGGCGCAGCGCTGTCACCGCCGAGACCCGGGTTCGATTCCGGGTCAGGGCCACTCCCGGGCAGATGGGGCTCGTTAACCCTTAAAAGGCAACCCATATACGTCCTAAGGACCTCGCTGCCACCGTCCAAGCTCGCTTGGCCCCGGCAGATGAACCTTAGGATTAAAGGGTGGGCTCAGTTCCGCGCACACTGTGTCTCACCTAAAAAATCCAATGCGCAGGTTGGAAGGTGTAAAGACCTTCCCGGATCTTCGCTCGCGAAGACTGGCCATTATTTATATATATCTCTATATACTGCCATTAAAGCATCAACATGAAAAAACCCCAACTCATCTCATTTACCAAGTCAGCAACAAAATAGTGATACTTAAACTGTTATAATGTAAAAAAAAAAAAAAAGGTTGTGGGGAGTGAAGGATGATGGATAGGGTTAAAATTTAGAGGAGGCTAAGAATTCTAGGGTAAAAGGCAGTAGCTACTCCCTGGACAGAATGCGGTCAACACATTCCCCATACAATGATAATTGTCTACTCAGAGGAACAGAATGGAGAGTGGAACAAAGTGGAGACTATGTGGCCCCCCTCCATTCAAATCCCAGCAGAAAGGGGGAACATTGTGGTACTTTGAAGATCATGAGACCATACAGTATCTGTCAGCCAAGGAAGATGGATCAAGGTGTTCTGCTGCTGAGACAACAACCATGTCAAACCCACTCCTCAGGTGCCAAGCCACAAACACCCCCCTCCCATGAGGTATGGTGAGAGAACTTTACACCAATCAAAAATAAAAGGTATATATGACTGAAGCCACTCAAGCTCCACCTAAACATAAAGAAGTAGTATAAAAGTAAGTTAGGGATAGGGAAAAAAAAAAGAATCAGGGAAGACTCCACTGAAACTGCTGAGCTTATCTCTCCCCCCCCCTTCCCCCAGAGATGCCTTGGGTAAGAATTATACTCTACAGGCGTTAAATGCTGCTTTTGGGACTAGAGCTTGTGTTTGTGCTTGCTCTATAGTATATTAGTAGATTGCTTCATATTAGAGCTTGTGCTAGCTTAATATATCAATAGATTGCTTTAAAACACATTTTTGCAGTTAGAAACTATTACCGACAACCTTTGAACCTTATTAATGTCAAAATTTGTATTAATAAAAAGTGTTATTCTGTGAACTGTTAAAGTGAGTCCTTTCAGTTGCTGGCAGTGGATAACACCTTAGCTGGGCCCACTGAGGGGTCTTCACTCTGTTGAGTCCTCCCTGACAATGGCAGTCGAATCACCCTTCAATCTTAGGAATCTGTTGGTGAAGGACCTCATTACAAGATGCTGACAGACTGTCAGACACAAGGGTCTTGACTTTCCCGGGGGCACTGACATGCAAAAAATCTTAAGTCTCCCCTTTCACGTGACAAGGGAAATTAAATTTACAAGGTTAACTGAGAAATTCAGTCAATTATCTTCCTGCTAACATGAAACATCAGGAGTACTACATTACACTATGCCATTCTCAATTAAAACACTCTGCAGATACCCCAGTTGAGCCTCCAGCATCCATCTATGGGGGACAGGCTGCCATAGGAACAGCACATGTAGATAAGATACTGAAAAGTCATTGTACACACAAATGCATAAAATAATTTACAAGGGGTAACTAAACCATATTTAAAGCCTTTATTTTGTTCCTCTGTTCCTCCCCCCAAAAATAAGGCAGCTGAACTGGCACTGTGTAAGTTTTTTATTAAAATATAGCAGGCAGTATCAGAAACAAAAACAGCGGACTGGAGCAGATATAAACAATTGTGATTTAGTGCATAAATCAGTATTGGGAAGGACAACAAATTAGAAAATGAGTTTGATTCAAATATCAACTGTTTGGAAGTAACCATTAGTATCAAAACCAGACTTAGAGATTCTTTCAAGCTGATTTTTCATGCAGTCAGCTTCATTGTGCTGTAGCATGAAGAGCCTATCAACATCAAGAAGGCATTTTAAAGTAACAGAAATGGTGAATATATTAAAGCATTAAGGAAGCTCAAGGGGTACTGGATGGTGAGCACAGACTGAAACTAGTTTCTAATGGAGATAAAACTGTGACTTGGACTTCTCAAATGAAGAGAGTTTTCAATTCCAAGAAGGTATTGTAAAGAGGAAGCAGCCTTCTTGTAAACTCTTTGGTCAGTTCTTGTAAATATGAACTGGTGGTCCCTTCAAGAGGATCAGAAGTAAAATCAGCCCTCCTATTCTGTCTGAGGACTTGCTCACTGGAAGCTTGGAGCAGCATTTATCCTTGAAGAATTTCCTGTGGTGGTTGTTCTTCCTCTCAGCTCATGTACCTGTGCTGCTAGGGCAGACGTAAGTTTTCCATCCCATTTCCTCACGTCCCCTCCATGGTCACTCAGGTAAAACCACAGGTTGTCTTGTGGTATGTCCCCTCTCTCTCAAGCAGGGGGGCACTTGCTCCAAATAGCAGAGACCGTGGTCTGTACTGGAAGGGCATGGGACATTTCCTCTTTAAACTGGTAGAGGCACTTGGACAGTCTTTCCATGGATGAGACACAGGCCCATATTGGGGAGGAGATACTTTCTTCATATAGCTGGAGTTTGGTAACCCAGTTATCACCCTTTTGTTCTTCTTTCCATGAAATCACTGTCAATGAGTTAGCATATAGTGATGGTGCACTCCATAGGAACTTCCACCACATGGTTTGTGTACACTGGACTTCATCTGGATTTATAGGGGATTGCTCATTATTTGGAACCCTATAGATTACCTCCAGCACAGCTAATTTTCTCAGGTACTAGATACTCTGCTCCATGGTTTTCCACTTGTCTCAGTGCACTAAAAGACTGTCCTTGAAAAGATACCTTTCCCTCACACTTGACAGGAGGAGTCTCCAGAGGCTGAGTTTCTGTCCTCTTCCCAATCCCCTTGTCAATGCCCACATCCCGGGACAGGGATGCCAGCTGCTTGGCTTCACTCCCATCTAGTTTCATATCGTGGCCTGTGATATCCTGGCATCAGAGCAGCAAAGGTCACCAGGGGCTCAACTGACTAGCAGCTGAAATCTTACCTCACAGCTTACCCAGGGATAAGGAGCGGGTGATTATCTCTGGCCTTGCCTCTTCCTCCTGATGTGAGGGCCCTGCTTCTTCTTCATCCCTCACTAAGCAAACTGATTTGGTGTTGCATTTCTTCATCTGTATAGGTATGACTGCTACTGTCATGGGCTGATCCTCTGGTTCAGCTGCAGTTTGAGTGGCCACGGTGCCTGCTAGCCTGCTTTCCTCCTCCTGCCCCTGAGGGTGCTGTCTAGTGATGAGCAGCATCCGATAAATAGTAGCCAGAGCCCAGCATGTTGCATAACTTTTCACCTCTCTGGAACTGCTACAGCAGTTTTCCTTCACATATTTTATCACTTTAACAGGGTCCTATAGTTGTTCAGGGGTGAACTTCCAAACCACTGGAGCAGAGAATTTCCCCAAAAACTGGCCCACATCCTCCCATATTCTATGCCACTCAAGACTATGCACCCTGAGAGCAGATCTCTGAATAACCTCCCATGAAATCTTTCTTGACTCTAAACATAATGTGGATCACGTTTAGGAGACCTGGTGGATTTAGCAACAAGAACATGCTTTCCTTAACATCCAAGAGGAATTCAGAATTCTCAAAAGCTGTTGTAACTGGCCTGAAGGAGGAAAAGGGGGTGAAAGGCTAGAGAAAATCATTCTCCCCTTCCCCTCACAGGCTGGGTATGATTATTAATGGACTCCCAAAGGTAGTGCCTGAGTTAAGGGCAGGAGAGCAACACTGAATACACATCCCAAATGACCCTCATGGCCCTTGATCTTATCATGTCATAAACTGAACAACAAAACAATCCTGATCCCTATCCCTGCTCTGAACAAGATTCCCATGAGGAGCACATATGGGAATATATACAGTGTTAGGTACCACACCCACATGAACAGACCAAGCAACCTTGTGACCAGTGGCTCCATACCTAATACAACAAATTTGTTTCCAACCTGCTCTGGGCAGATGTGCTGGTTTAAAAGTAAACCAACGGGAGAAATGAAACCAATTTGAGGGAGATTATAAGTCAGAGCTACAATTTACTAATAATAAATTACAATAGATGCAACAATACAGAGAAAAACTGGGTTTAACCCACAAAAACAGATGTATAACCCAGCTCCCTGGGATAACAACTGATACCTCGGAGTTTTGATTTTTTAATTTGTGTAGATTTTAGAGTAGCAGCATATTATCCCTTTACCCTTTAACACACCAGCTACACATAGCAACCCCCTGTTACCCATTCCCATATCATTCCCCTAAATTCCACTAGCCTGTTTAGTCTCTTTTTCAAGGTAGAATTGTAAAGAACATCCTACCCCTGTGCAAGAAGATATAGCCATAGACGCAACAACCTTCAGGCCTAGGACTCTGGAAGGCCTCCAAGGACATTACATACTCTGAGGAAGATGAAGATGAAGAAGAGGGGGTCCCAAAGCGCCCCCAGACCCAATTTCCAAGAGGCGTGGCAGGGGCAGAACCTGGGTGGTGGCTGGATGGGGTTTGGGTGAAAATCATTATAAAAACTGTGAACACCTGTATTCAAGAGCACACTTTGGGGGTATTCCAGAAAGCCTGGGGGCTCATTAAAGCCTTTGTATCCTTATCTTATCTCCTACCTAATTTGGCTTGGAGTCTTTTTTTTCCCCAGAGCCATTTAGGCAACACAACAGAACAGTTCATTGGCCCCAGTGTTGAGCACCACGTGGGCCCCTGGGGGCAAAGTAAAAGGAAAGGAAAACCTGTTGGTCCGGATGATGGTCACAGTTCTGTTAAAGTAATGATTGCAGTCTTTTCGAGAGTGGCAATGGCAGTCCTGTTGAAGTTCTAGTCCTCCTCTGGATCCGACAAGTGGTACCAGAAGTCCCAAACCCCAAGATTATATATTCTCAGGTTCAGGTGGGAATGCCCAGTACCTCTCCCAGGGCAGGGAGCTTCACAATGGGTGATTTGAGTCATGGGATATTTTTGGAATCTTTGATGGTCTAGGTCTTTGCAGCTGCCTGTTGTGCCAGTCCAGTATGGCCCATTAGCAGAGATGCCTCCTCAGGCTGGATGTGAAGGTGCTAATGCCTTCCCAGAGGGGAGTTATCACAGCTGAGTCATTAGGTGTGCCTCAGGCAGCTGCTGTAAATGATCCATTATTAACAGTCCATCAGAAATGACATAGAGGGTGTAGAATACACAGTTTTGTTTATACCCACATAGTGATAAACTGGTCCTGGCCCCTGTAACAGCAGATCTGTTGTTATCTCAACCCTTCTTGCCTCACATTGGGCACCAATTAAGTAATAGTATTCTCCAATTTAGTAGTCCCAATGAAACCAACCTGCTGCTGCCTGCTCCCCCTCTACTCCCCCCCCCCCTTGAAAGCACAAAAGCTAAAGATCGGGGGTTGAGATAAGAACAATTTACTGGAAAAACAATAAGAAAATGAACAGTAACAGCAACAATATTAATAACAAAAGGTATAAGACAAGGAAACAATTTACAGGTAAAATAAAACAATACCAGACCATTTCGCCTGCCACGCTTTCTTCCACCAGAAGGGATGCCCTTCCCTTCTCAGAAGCAAGGAAGGTAGTCCTTTTCCCCCACCCCTGGCAATGATGTGAGGTGGTATCAAAAAACATTAGGGTCTTGGTTACACCCCCTCCCACTGATCAGGGCCAAAAACAGGACAGTAACCTACTTGCTTTTTTAGTGATAAAGATAGCCAAGCCAACAATTTTTGACCAGACTTTTGACCTGACTTACAATGTAGATTTTAAAATTACAGCTTCAGCAGCACATGTATGTCTACAGAGCATGTCATTAACATCCCACGTTTAACTTTATGAGAGTGGAAGAAGCAAGCACTTACCAGAAGCCAGTTCCTATACAGTATAGTTACAGAAAAAAAAAAAAAAAATCACCCATCACCACCCTTCAGAGTATGCTGGGCTTTCAAGAGAGCTCAAATTTACTTATATTTGCATGCTGCAAGCTGTACAGTAACCATCATTTTTGCATCTCAGTAGTAGCCACAAAACCCTTATTGCATTTGTGGGCTAGGTTAATTTTGCATGTTTGAGAGCACCTAGCAAATCATAGCTTCATTGTACTGGATATTACACAAGGAGTAACACACATCTTGCCCTTAAAATATGCCAGTAGCACTGCCTGCTGCCTGCAAAAGGAGACAAGTTTCAAAATATGCTCCTTTACTCTTGTTGTGCAGAGATTAGCCTCATTTGAGTAGATTGTTTACTGCTCTGTTTTCAGTTGGCCTCTTTCCAACAGAACATTCAAAGTATCAATGTGTGATCACAGAAAAAGGAAGAATCAGATGCTCCAATTAACATAAGTTAGAGTCAGTTCCAGGTGCTGTAAAAAAAATTAAATAAAAAAAAGTTTAAACAACAAACCACTCCCCACCAAAAACAGCCAACCTCTGAGTCAATTTGGGTTTTGCAGGAAGTAGTACTTTCTTCCTCCTGGCAAGATGGCTCTTGTGTTAAAAGCAAATATACTGTCAGCTTTGCTGCAGATCCAGTACATTTTATGGCTTTAAAGTGTTTATCTCAAATATCTGGAGGACATTACATAATTATCTAATGTTTAGTGTTGCTCAGCAAAGTCACATAATCTTTTCAAGATAGAAAGCCTGCAGAGATACAAAGTTTTAACACAGTATCTGTTTACAGCCCATATTAACAGCAAGTGGGACAGCATTTCAGGCTCAACAGTCCTGATCTTAGAGAGAAAAATCGACGAGTCAGATGCTGGGGAAGTGACCTTAGGAGTATCCAAGCAATGATATACACAATACAAGCTCCTTTGTGTTTGCTGCAATGCTGTCCAATCCTTGAGGATAGTATGCCTGTGGACACCAGATTTCATATTTCACATAGGGCTATCTTACAGGCTGCAGCCATCAGGATTAAAATGCTGTCATTCTCACATCAGTAGGGGGAAAAAAATTTCCTCAGCAAATACAAAGCAGGGTAACCCATACTGTGCACTAAGCTGTATGTGCTGCAGAGCTCACATTAATTGTACAATCACTTCTGCACTAGGCATTGTAGCCTGTATTGTATAGGGTTTTTTTAATGCTTCTGCTCTAATCTCCAAAATAAACATACAAGGCAGCATATCTATTTATATATAAGTGTGGAGAGCTTTGCAAAGCAGTGGCTGCTTGACCGTGGACATGACTGCTCGGATGCCTTGCAGCTGCTACAGGTTGATAACGAAGGAATGCAAGAAAACAAAGCCCAGCTGTCCTGGTAAATTAAAGGAAGAACTGTCTCCAGCAGGAAGATGTTATGATTTGGACACTGATACTTTTAATTAGAATGAAACATAACAAATCTTGTTTTGAGTTCTGTTCTCTGGGAAAGTGTTCTGTTCTCTGGGAAAGTGTAGCCTTCTGATTTTTGTTTTCTAAAGATGTGTAGAAAAATAGGTTTCTGTATCTATAGCAAATCCTTGTAGAGAAAACAACCTACCACCCTCATTCTGACCAATGCGAGCATTGCATGCTGTTCGCAAAAATACCATATAAACCTTTGTAAAATCTTTAATAAACGAGACTTAAAGCAATTTTCTGCTCGTGTCTCCCAGCGTTTTGTGACATTTTGGCGCCCGACCACGGACCAAACAAGGACCGATCCAGTCCCGAACTTGTACAGAACAAGACGCTGAGGTGGACAGACCTCTCGCAGCGGAGGTGATCGCAAGGACAGTGCCGATCGCATGTCCCGGATCCCTGGCGTGTATAGACAAGCCTGGCTGTTACGTGCTGCCGAGTCCTTGAAAAGCTGCAAAGGCGCGCCTCGACAAGGTATGGAAAAGGAAGCAGCATATCAATTATTTGAAGATTTTCTAAAAAAGAAGGGGTTAGTAGATATTGATTATAAAAAGGAACTACCCTGTCTGTTAGACTATGCTCACTCGTTAGGATTTTTTCTTAACCCTCATGCTGTTCACTCTTTAGCAGAGTGGAGAAAATTTGGGGATGATTTGTGGATGAGGGTTATTGATGAGGATAAAACAGCTAAAAAATTTGCAAAGCTGTGGCGTAGTGTCTATAATACTTTACTGCAGCATGAAGCAGAAAAGCGGGCTGTTGAAAAGTCTGTAAAAATTAAAGAGGAAAATAAGTCTTTTGGGGAAACATGGTTCTCTGAATCTACGACTCCTTTACCCCCTTCGGTTTCTGTAATACACGTACCGAATAACCCCATGCATCGCGGTGAGTCCTCGGGAGTAAAAGTTTCTATGGAGAGCAATGCCGCTGTACCAGTGGCGCAGCCGCCGTCTCCACCAGCGCGGCTGAGCCAAACCCGCGGCAGCGGCTGCGCGCCGCCGCTACCACCATCGGCACCGCCGCCGCTCCCCCCCCCTTCTCCAAACGCTGTACCTACGTCCAGCTATACGCCTGTCCCTGGGGCCGATAGTGGCCTTGCGGAGGCTATGGTGCGAGAACGTAGGGAAGCGTGGGCTGCATTTGCTCGGCACTGCATGCAGGATGGGGATATGGATGGTTTGGCTGCTGTAAATCTGGCTTTCCCTGTAACCTATAACCCGGGACCCCCTGATGCACGGGGCAATCCTCAAACTGCCATCACAATGACACCCTTGGATTGGAAATTGCTTGCTCAGCTTCGTAGCACTGTTAGTCAATATGGTGCAACCGGGGAGCCCACACGCCAAATCCTTGATTACTTATGGAGCACTCAGCTCCTTCTGCCTGCTGATTGTTGCACTATCGCCAAATTGCTGTTTTCTCCTCATCAATTGCTTTTGTTTAATGCACATTGGCAAGCTATAGTTGAGCAGTCTGTAGCTACACAGAGAGGACCAGGCGATCCTTTACATGGAGTGACGATAGAAGAATTATTAGGCATAGGAGCTTGGATAAGAGTTGAAGCACAAATGCTCCTTGGAGCTGATAAAGTTAGAGAAGCAATGCGCTGTGCTCGTGATGCGATTAATCACATTAAAGATCCCGGGGGAACTCCTCTATACATGAGCATAAAACAAGGGAAAGACGAGCACTTTGGAACCTTCATTGATAAAGTAGCCGAGGCAATTATAAAAGCCGGCGTTCCTGATTACCTTAAAGGAGCCATTCTAAAACAATGCGCATTGCAAAATGCTAATCCGGCCACTAAAACAGTCATTAGCACCCTAGGCTCTAATTGGACTATTGAAGAGGCATTAGAGAGATTAGCTCAAACCCCCACAGGCACTCAAGCCTTCCTAGTTAACGCTCTAAATAACTTAGGAGAGGGGTTGAAAAAACAAGCAGAAAGCAGTCAGACGCAAATTTTAGCTGCCCTTGCACCTCTTCAGGCAATAGCAACAAAGCCAGAGAGAACATTTAACTCTCGATTAAAATGTTACCGCTGTGGAGGATCGGGACATATGAGAAAACATTGCTCCGCTACAGGAGTGTGGTACCAATACTGCAAGTCTCCTTCTCATAATACCAATGCCTGCCGTACGGGAAACGGGAAACAAAGCGCGAACAACAAGAGCTGCGCTACGAAACAAATAGCTCCTTCCCCGGCAGCGGCGTTCTGCGCTCAGCCTCCACCCTCCAGCCTGCAACAAGCGGCAGCCTTGGACTTGACTTGGCAGCAGCAGTAGATACGATACTTTTTACTACAGAGCCACAGACGATCTCCACGGGTGTTCAAGGACCACTGATAATTAATAATAAGACTATGGGAGCTTTATTAGTAGGTCGTTCTTCTCTCTCATTAGCTGGCTTATTTGTGTTACCGGGAGTAATTGATGCTGACTATGCAGGGGAAATTAAAATCATGGCTTATACACCTTTCCCTCCTATCAAGATAGACCAAGGACAACGTATAGCACAATTAATTCCTTTACCTCAATTTACTTCCAAATTGTGCCCTCTCACACAAAAGGACCGTGGAGAAAGAGGTTTTGGCTTTACTGGCCATAATATATTACTAACTTTAGACCTTTCTAATCGACCTAAACAACCAATTGTTTTGCAGTGGGAAAATGAGCAATATCGCCTTGATGCATTATTAGATACTGGAGCTGACTCGAGCATTATCTCCCCTGATTCCTGGCCAAAGCATTGGCCGCTTTTTCCGACAAATGCTACTGTTACGGGTGTAGGTGGTGTTTCGGTGGGGAAGCAAACACCACGAATAAGAGTGACTCTAAAAGATCAATCCACTGTTGCTGTGTTTTCTGTTGTACCACTCCCACCTACTGTTCAGTGTTTAATTGGCAGAGACATTCTTTCACAATTGAAATGGGTTCTTACAAATGATCCCCCTTTGTCTTAAGGGCCGCTTCTTGGGCTTTTCCGATCCCGATAACTTGGTTAACAGATGAACCAGTTTGGGTTAAGCAGTGGCCTCTGAAAAGGGAAAGCCTTGAACAAGCTCATAAGCTTGTTCAGGAACAACTTCAGCAAGGACACTTACAACTCTCACACAGTCCTTGGAATACCCCCAATTTTTGTTATACCTAAAAAGACAGGAAAATTCCGACTTCTCCATGATCTACGGGCAGTTAACAATCAAATGCAAGCCATGGGTGCATTACAACCTGGCATACCAAATCCAGCCTTAATCCCACAAGATTGGCACATTTTAGTTATTGATCTAAAGGACTGTTTTTTCACTATTCCATTACACCCTCAGGATACTCAACGTTTTGCTTTTACCTTGCCTGCCCTGAATAGGGAATCTCCGGACTCTAGATATGAATGGGTCGTTCTCCCACAAGGAATGAAAAATAGCCCTACGTTATGTCAGCTTTATGTTGCAGCTGCTTTGCAGCCTATTCGTGAAATGTTTCCTACCTGGGTTATTTACCACTACATGGACGATTTGTTATTTGCCACCAAAGACCCTTTCTTACCGCAAGATGTTGAAACAATTCTAAAAGTGTTGCAACAGCGCCACCTTGTGGTCTCCATTGAAAAAACACAACACACTAGTCCATGGAAATACTTGGGATGGATGTTAACTGAGAAAATCATTCGACCACAAAAATTGACATTGCAATCAGAACTTAAAACTTTAAACGACATGCAAAAATTTATGGGGGATCTGCAATGGCTACGACCCATCGTGGGCATTCCTACTGAACTGTTGTATAAACTACGTCATCTTTTACAGGGCACAGATCCCGCAACTCCTGTTCATTTAGATTCTACTGACTACTCTGTTATTAATACTATTTGTGATCTTGTTTTGCAGGGTTTGATCTCTCGAAGGATCCCTGATGTACCCCTATGTTTGTGTTGTTGGATGGGTGATCTTTTTGCTATGGGAGCCATTGTCCAGCAAGTGCCACCAGATACCTCTCTTAAAAAAGAAGGGGGAGTACTACGTGAAGTAATAGTCTTAGAATGGGTCACAGTAGGTACTCACCTAGCCAAAACAATTGTTCAAAAAATTGAAATGCTTGCAACAATCATCATGAAAGGGAGAGAGCGAATATGAACTGTGGACGGCACTGAACCAAATATCATCTGGCTGCCAATGAAAAAAGATACCTTGGAATGGTACCTTCTTAATAATGTTGCTCTGCAAAATGCTCTTTTAAATTGTCCTAGTGATGTTAGTACCACAACTTTTAAACAAATTCCTTTTACTTGGCAACAGAAATTACATTGGCTTGAAGTTCCCAAATTTAGTTCTATTCCGCTGTCTTCCGCTCTCACCGTTTATACAGATGCAGGAAAAAGGTCACACACTGCTGTTGTTACCTGGCTCACTAATGGGCAATGGCACCATAACCTTATTAAAGGTGAAAAGTCAGATAATCTACAAACTCTAGAATTAGCAGCTGTAGTCTGGGCTATAACCTTTTTTGACGAACCTCTTAATGTTGTCTCTGATTCCCTATACGTAGTAGGGATAGTGCAAAGAATAGAGGCCTCTATAATACGAGATACAAAAAACCAAAGGTTAGGCACGCTGCTAATCCAACTGCAAAAAGCTATTCAAATGAGAAAACATTCTTACTCCATAATTTACATCAGAAGCCATAAATGGGAGATTGGTTTAGGAGAGGGCAATGCGAGAGCTGACAAGCTTGTTATGACAGCAACTTCTACACAATTTACTCTAGCTCGAGTGAGTCATGACATCTTCCATCAAAATGCAGAAGGCCTCAGTAGAGAATTTTCTATTCCATTAGCACAAGCAAAAAATATTGTGCGAGCCTGTCCTATTTGCAGTCATCACAATGGGGGTTTAGGAATAGGATTAGGAGTAAATCCCAGAGGACTATCTATGAATGCCCTCTGGCAAATGGATGTCACTCACATTAATGAATTTGGGAATCTTAAATATGTCCATGTTACCATTGATACCTATAGTCATTTCATCTGGGCATCTGCACAAACAGGAGAAAAGGCTCTACAAGTAGAACGTCATTTACTAGAAGCCTTTGCTGTCATGGGTATACCTTGCGAAATTAAAACTGATAATGCCCCCTCATACACATCACTACGCTTAAAAACATTTTTTCAAATTTGGAATGTTAAGCATACTACAGGTATACCACATTCTCCTACGGGACAGGCAATAGTAGAAAGATCACATGCTGTGCTAAAACAATACTTAAAGAAACATTCGAATATAAAAGATGTTAAAAGTCGCTTAGCTAAAGTCCTTTATGTGTTAAATCACTTGTGTGTTTTTGGAGACAAACAACATCCACCAGCCTTCTATCACACTTTGTCAACTGGAAGACTAATCCTTCTCCTGATGTCTGGGTACGATATCGTGATCCCAAAACAGGAATCTGGCAAAACCCTAGTAAAGTACTTTATTGGGGTCGTGGGTATGTTTGTGTTATGTCTCTTACAGGTCCTGCTTGGATCCCTGCCCGGTGGGTCAAACCAGCTGTTAATGTGGACACTGCGCATAACTCCGGAACAGGAGAAAGCTCTGGAGGAGAAGATCCAACGGACGATACAGCGCAAATTACCTTCACTTGAAGCTTTGTGGCCTGGTATAGGACAATACATTCACAAGGATCCGCAAGAATCACTTCAAGATTGGGAACGTAAAGTTGATTATATTTTGCTTGATGAAGATTTTACCCTTCGTGTTGGTAGACATTGTCATATGAATTGTAGAGGTTTATCTATAGTTTATTGTTGTATTTGTAACGTTTATAGTGTTTGATCACATTCTAGAAACGAATCTATTCATTGTCTTCCCTGCTGGTTATCATTTGTAGCAACTTCCTTTCCTACACAAATAGCTATCACCTTTCACTTACAATCTCTAGAAGATCAAGAACGTTTTTACACTCTTCATGAGTGTCCTGACCAACAGGCTTTAGGAGCAGTACGTTTCACATTAGATCGTCTTAAAAAAGAACTGCAATTACGTTTGGCACAAAAACTTATTGATTCACGATGTGGCCTCTTCCAACCACCTGTACACTCTTCTGGGCAATACTTTTTGTAATTTCTAATAACTCTGCTGATGCTACTTGGTCTATTGACTCCAGAGAGAATATCTGGGTAACCTGGGCACAACAAACCAATCAGACCGATCTTTGCCTCTCACTTAATCAGGCTAACAACCCATTTCGTACCTGCCTAATCGGTTATCCCTATTTTCAATGGCAGGATTGGAAAAACTTTACAACAGTCAATAGAACTACTGTATAAATCACCTTAAAGAATTGGAAAACAAACAACCATGTAAAATGCATTACAAATCTCACTAGTACCCAAAATGCTTTTGAACTATTCTTAGTACTTAGCAATCTTACTCAGAATGCTACCCTCCCGCTCCAAGAACTAGATCTTATGGGATCCTTCTCTCCCTATGGTCCTCTTGTAAACTTTATGGAAAAATATAACTGTTCTCCGTCATACAGTCTCGATGCAGACAATGGTACAGGAGCTGTCTTGTTTAATGTTAGATATGCATTTGATAATCCTGCATTCTACAAACTTAAACAAGCTGTTAGTGCTTCCAGATCAGGGCAGTGGCCAAATGCATCTCTCACTTATGGCACTGAAGAAGTCACCACCTTAGGTAACTTTCGATTTCCTCTGGGATACTTCCTCATTTGTGGTGATAGAGCCTGGCCAGGTATCCCAGAAAATCCATGGGGAGGACCATGCTATGTTGGTAAGCTAACAATGTTTACTCCTACATACCGAAATTTAGTTACTAATGCTTACAATCTTACTCGATCAAAACGCGCAAAACGCACAATTCATGGTATTGGTCCCGATTGCAATCCGCGTGTTCAAATCTCGTCAATAGGTGCTGCAGTCGCTATGTCCTTTTTTGTTCCAGGTGTCATGGCTGCCCATAATTGGCGTAACATTAAAAATCTTGCCTGTTTTGCCGTCCAAGAGTTCAATGTTACATCTAATATCTTGGATGAATTGTTACATGATGTGGACAGCATTAGACATGCAGTCTTACAAAATCGTGCTGCTGTTGATTTCCTTCTGTTGGCACAAGGTCATGGTTGTAAAGAGTTTGAAGGAATGTGTTGTCTGAATCTCTCTGATCATAGCGATAGTATTCATGCTCAAATACAAAAATTACGTAATCACTTTAAAGATATTACTGTTAGCAATAGTTGGTTAGACAAATGGCTTACTGGCTGGGGCATCTCTGGCTGGCTTTTAGACTTAGTTAAGCATGGTATTGTGATTTTCCTTGTTATAGTATTACTTTTACTGTTTCTTCCTTGTTTTTTACAATTTCTACAATCCAGGATCTCCAAGGCCTTAAATGCAACTAACTCCTCTCTTGTTGTGGTTAAAAAAGAAGGGGGAAGTGTGGAGAGCTTTGCAAAGCAGTGGCTGCTTGACCGTGGACATGACTGCTCGGATGCCTTGCAGCTGCTACAGGTTGATAACGAAGGAATGCAAGAAAACAAAGCCCAGCTGTCCTGGTAAATTAAAGGAAGAACTGTCTCCAGCAGGAAGATGTTATGATTTGGACACTGATACCTTTAATTAGAATGAAACATAACAAATCTTGTTTTGAGTTCTGTTCTCTGGGAAAGTGTTCTGTTCTCTGGGAAAGTGTAGCCTTCTGATTTTTGTTTTCTAAAGATGTGTAGAAAAATAGGTTTCTGTATCTATAGCAAATCCTTGTAGAGAAAACAACCTACCACCCTCATTCTGACCAATGCGAGCATTGCATGCTGTTCGCAAAAATACCATATAAACCTTTGTAAAATCTTTAATAAACGAGACTTAAAGCAATTTTCTGCTCGTGTCTCCCAGCGTTTTGCGACATATAAGGTAAAACATTGTCCATTTTCTTTTTACTGTGAAGGGTTAGCTATAAACACAGCTAGTGTAATATCAGATTAATGATCACGGAAGTCTGCCTCATTAGTTCATTACCCTTACAGTTCAGTAGTTTAATACAAAAAGACACAACAGTAAGATTTTCAATTTGCAAATTAAACACTGACTGATCTGACATATCATAGGACAATTAAGTTGCTTCCAATGGGAAATGGTGTCTTTAAAAAACAGCTTCATCCAAGAGACAATTGACTACAGCAAACTGATGTAAAAATTTCACCATAAAAATGTAAAAATATGCAAAAAAACCCCAAAATCAAGAACCCAAAAAACACTTCAGCCAATGACAAAGTGTTTATAAGGATAGATTTTAAAGTCATCATCCTTTTACACAAAAAGATTTTCTCATGTATTTCCCCCATAAATACATAGCACAGAGGCTACCTCCTTATCCTATATGTAATACAAGTGTCCTCCAAAAAGATAAGCACAGAAGTTTACCCAAGTAAAAAAGATACTGTGGTCTCCAGAAGAAACTTAATTAATAGCTCATGCTTTGATTCTCTGGACACTGGTAGAACAGGAATGACATGATAAGCATTGCATGGGTGAGCATTACAAGTCTGGTCCTTGGGAAGTGCATCTCAGGAGTCAGGTCTGACGTAGGGACCCACCTTGGGAAACTCCAGGTCTAAACCCAGAATTCTCCATATATCCCTTCTCAATAATGCCTTGTGAGCTGCCTAAGAGAAGTGACAAGGAAGGAAATGCTGACATGTCCTGAACACTGAACTCTTAATTTAATGCTGAACTCAAGGTTACAAGCAGGTATCTGTATGAGGCTGACTCAGAACCTGAAATCCCGTACAAAACCACCTTTGCCATGCATTAATTCAGATAATTGTCTTATTTTCCTCAAAAAAGGCTAAATTGGGACACCTTCTTCAGTCTTGCCATGGTTTTGACTCTGTCTGGATTTCAAACACACACTGAAAGCTGCTTTTCCCCCCTCCTCCCCCCTCTGCTCTTCTCCAGCAGGACTCTGTTTCATCTTAGGCCTCCCATGGGGTCTCAGCCTCCTCATGCATCCACCTGCTCCAGTGTAGGCTCCTCCATGAGCTGCCAGGGTGGAGGTCTCCTCACCTCAGTAATCTTCCACAGGTGGCAGGGGGTCTCAGCTTTAAGTCTTTCCCATGCTGGAGGGGGAGAGGGGGGGTCCTTGGGCCTCTCCTCCCCCCTCCTGCTACACTGACCTTGGAGTCTACATTGCTATCTCATGTTCTCCTCTGCTCTCCTCTGAGCTGGAATTTCTTCTGTGACACAGACTTCTCTTCCTCTGTTCTTAAATATGTTATCACAGAAGCGAATACCATTGGCTAGTGGTAGGAAGTCCATCCCGGAGCTGGTTATCATTGGCTTTTTCATAGAACAGCAAAAACTTCAGAAGCCAAATCAACTGTTAACTGTAACACTAGCTTACATTAATAGTAGAAAAAGTTAGAAGAGATTTAGCCACAGTTTTTAACACAGGTACAGTAGAAATAGCTGATATGCAATTGGCTCAAACTCTGCTTGTTTTATTCACTCAGGCTTTCTGTGGGGTTTGTTTTTGTGCAAAGGTAAAAGAATTAAATGCTCCATAAGGAAAGAAAAAGATTCAAACCTACCAGCTTTACCTACAGAACCACAAAACAGCATGTGCAATCATGATTACCAAAACACACATGGTCTCTCCAGTTTAGGTCTGACATGGAATACAATTCTCACACATTTGCTTGCATGCAAGATTTATTTTGAACTGGGTTTTGCTGCAACATTTATATGACTACATTGAACAGTAGGGCTGCAAAATTAATCACTCCAGTAGTACTAGTACATCCCACTACTACACGCCACTTTTTTAGGAATGAATATACTCTGGGAGGTAAGCATTTCTCCCCAAAAGATCTTACTTCATGCAACAAGAGGGCAGTCAGACATACTATCATTACAAGAGAAGAACTACTGCTGGCAGCAGCAACGACAGCAACGTGGAAGCGGTGGCTCTGGGCAGAGGCACTGGCAGCAGTGGCAGTGACACAGAAGCGGTGGCTCTAGGCAGAGACAGTGGAACAACTCCAAGGTGGCACGGGCAGCAGCATGACTCCGAGGCAGTAAGGGCAGAAGCAGGGAGCATGGGAAGTGGCGGGGGGGGCGGCAGCCATGGAAGCTGCTGCCATGGGCAGCGAGGAGGGGGGCGGGAGGTGAACAGTCAGAACAAAAAAAAGAAAAAAACATGGCAGGAGAGAGAGAAAGAAACCCGATGGCACTCCTGCCTTTGTACCTCTACTGGAACCAGAGAGAGTGAATTCTGGTGGTGCCAGAAGTTTTATCCTTCCTAAGTTCTCGTGGGACTTCTCACAGGGATCTCCACCCCTACCCTGCCCTGCATGTGGGGGGAGGAGGTTGTACCCCTCACGCCTTCCAACACCACATGATGATACGAAAAAACTCAGCAAATAAAATCTTGGTTTTGCTAAACCATAACATGATACACTCCAAATTTATCCATACCATCATGCTATATCAGATTTGAACTTTCCAACTATATAAATATATACATTAGTCCAAGAAAATACACATTTACAAATATATACATACAACCACAGTGTTGTGGACAGTTTACTCAAAAATTAGTTCCCACTGAGGAGGTAAACATCGAATTTCCCTGTCCTTCTTCATTACCCACTGTCATGGTTTTACCGGTTCTTAAAAACTAAGCAGGAATTTTTCCCTTCCCCCTGCCCACTATGTGAAGGGGATGTTGAATGGGCAGTTAAGTAACACAAAAGAAGTGGCTGGTAAGACCACATTCCTAGTTGATGGCCCTCATAATCTTGTGTTGGGGAAGGGTGAGGAGTTCCTTTTTACTTTTTTTTTTACTTTTTTTTTCCTCTCGTCTCCTGGGAAACTGGTTCAGGTTGCTGTTGGAGCTGAACCAGGTCGGAGTAGGAGCTCGGAGTGGGTTTGTTCTCAACCTGGCTGTCAGCTGTGGATTCTGCTTGGATTTTCATCGGAGAGGAACTGTTTCAAGAGGTTTTTTCCCCTCCTCCGTTCCCATTTTTTTCTTTCTTGGCAACAGTTCTTGTGCACATCAAAGGGAGAGGGAAAAACTATACCACACGATTCAGCCAGCAGGACAGAGTGAGTTCTCGTTGGGAAGGACCCTTTTTTTTCTCTCTCTCCTCTCTCTCCCCTTTCCCAGTGGGGAAGGGGGGGGGGGGGGGGAAAGAAATGCATTTTTGGTTTCTCCAATACACCCAGGAGGGTGTCGCCCTCACGCAGTAATGACCAGTGATTCAACAGCGACCCCTGATGACCAGCACAAAGTACTGCAGGATCTGCATCTCCAGTGATCCAACAACACCTCCTGTTGACTGGCACAGGACACTACAAACTCTGCATCTCTGGTGATCCAACAGTGCCCCCTGTTGACTGTGGTTAAAATTGCACCAAAGGGCACAAACTGGACTGTTTACCTTTTTCTTTGTTTATTGGTTTGTTTTGAAGGGGATTATTTGTGGGTATAGGAGTATTGTTTACTTGTTTTCTTTCATTGTTTCTGCCAATACACATATATCTTTTAATAAAGGGCTGTTATTTTTTTCTCCTTTTTCCACACCTTTTTTCCCCTCAATTTGAGCCTCTTAATTTTGGATTTACAATTACTTAGAGGGAGGAGTTTGGGTCTTCGTCATAACTCATCCTCAGAAAAACACCTGTGTCTCATTTAAACTGAGACACCCACCAAGTGCAACCCAGTCCTTGGGCAAAAACAATCCCCCAAATGGGTTTGCCTTTGCTTGAGACAGTACTCCAAACCATTTCCTACTGTACCTCTCAGGTGCAATATGGGGACTTTATCTACGGTGTGAAGGGGCTCTGATTGGGCAGGGTTGGCCCAGTTGACAGACCCTCTAGTGTTGACTAACCACGTAGCCTTTGTTAAATGCTGATGCCAGTGCTTGAAAGGCCCCCCACCAAATGCCTTCAAAGTAGTTTTCAACAGTAAATTACACCGTTCAACCTTCCCATCGGCTGGTGCATGACAGAAATACAATATATCCACTCAATACCCTGCTCTTTAGCCCAGGTGGTAATTAGGCTATTCTTGAAATGAGTCCATTGTCTGACTCAATTCATTCTGGGGTGCCATGTCACCACAGAACTTGCTTTTCAAAGCCCAGGATGGTATTCCAGGCAGTGGCATGAGGCACAGAGTACATTTCCAACCATCCAGTTTTTGCTTCCACCATGGAGAGCACATAGAGCTTACCTTGGCGAGTTTGCAAAGGTGTGATGTAATCAATCTACCAGGCCTCCCCATATCTATACTTGTTCCATCACCCACCGTACCACGGGGCTTTACTTTCTTAGCCCGCTTGATTGCAGTACATGTTTCACAGTCATGGATAACCTGGGAAATGGCATCCATGGTTAAATACACCCCTTGGTCTCTTCTCTGATGACCTGAGGCATCATGGGCCCATGGAGCTAGGAACAACTTTCCCTTGTCCTGCCAATCAAGGTCTAACTGCGACATGTTGACTTGGGCAGCTCGGTCTGCCTGTTCATTGTTGCAATGTTCTTCATTTACTTGGCTTTTGGGCACGTGCTTCTACAGGGCAGACTCTCATGATTCAGTGTCTCACCACATTTTGGAAGCCCAGATTGGTTTACGTTGCCAATTGGCCTTCTTCCATCTGTCCAACCACCCCCACAGAGTGTTGGCCACCATCCATGAGTCAGTGTAGAGGTAAAGTCTTGGCCACTTCTCTTGTTCAGCAATATCCAAAGCCAGATGGATGGCTCTGAGCTCTGCAACTTGACCTGATCCACTTTGTCCTTCTGTGGCTTCTGCAACTTGTGTGGGGCTCCATACGGCTGCTTTCCATTTCCGGTTCATCCCTACAATGCGACAGGAACCCTCAGTGAAAAGAGTGTAGAGCTTTTTGTCCTCTGGTGGTTGGTTGTATGGTGGAGCTTCCTCAGCATGTGCCACCTGTTCTTCGTCTTCATCTGCCACACCAAAATTCTCACCCTCAGACCAATTTGTAATTATCTCCAAGATCCCAGGGCAATTAGGGTTCCTGATTCTGATGTGCTGCCTGATCAAGGCAACCCACTTACTCCATGTAGTGTCAGTGGCATGATGCATGGAAGGAACCTTTCCTTTTGTCAGACTGAAACAGTTAATGACTAACATCTTGGGGTTGGATCTATTAAAGGGATGCACCTGGACAGATGACAGAAGGCAAGAATGGGTGTTTGGTGTCCCATCTCCCTCTGTCTGTCTGTTACAAACTGCTCCAAGTCTGTCTCCACAAAACAACAAATGTAAACCCCCACCCACTCCCTTTAGGAACCCGTGAAGGAATTGCTCCAGAAATTGCAGAGTTGCAGGAGCAAGGGGTGGTTGTCCCTATACACTCACCATATAGTTCTCCTGTATGAACTGTCCATAAACCTGATGGGCAGTGGCAACTGACAGTTAGTTACCTCAATGCTGACACTGACTCAAAAATGGCTGCTGTACATAACAAAACTGAATTGATTGCCCATATTGCTGAGGTCACCACAGTGGACCAGACTCAGACAAACACTATCACCCACTTGGAAAGTCTGAGACTTCAAATTCTCACAAAAAAAGTACAATTTTTCTCCTCTGATATTAAGTTCCTAGGTATATCATGGAAAGGAGGAGCAGTGTGTATTTCCTCTGAAACCTTGACCACCCTAGAGCAAGTAAAGTTGCTGAGGAGTAAAAAGGAGCTCCATCATGCTTTGGGTTTATTGTTATTTTGGAAAAAACATGTTCCAGACTTCTCCATTATTACTACTCGTGGCATCATGCCAGATAAGGAGTTGGATGAATAAATAGTTCCTTTTTACAAAAACTGGTCCAAGGAGGACTGAGTTTTCTTTTCTCTTCTCTTCTCTTCTCTTCTCTTACAGGTATTCCCTGAGAAAATGAAGAGGCAAAAGGACTGAAGAATTACACTGTTCTTTGCTGCATTGATTACTTGCATATGTTTTGCCTTGGTAGTTTTGTAATATGTAAAAAGTTTACCACAAGCATTGTTTTAAGGTGTTTGTGTCTCCTCTCTGATTGCCACAGAGGGTAGAAAAGATAACTGCTTCCATAATTCCTTATATTATCAGTTTATTAATAATTGTTGACTTGTTTGTGTTTTTATCATGAACAACTCATTGGTAAGATTGTATAAGACAAGTCATTTTATGTATTGCTAGTTTAATTTTTACCAAGTTTATTTTGTCTTTTTATCAAAAATAATGGCTTGGGGAAAGTTTTTACTTTTTATCTTATGTATGTATAATTCTACCTCAATCAATTGAGAATCAAGGAACTCAACCAAATTTAGCCTTTCAGTTAGTACAAGAATTTATGCATATTTGGAATCATACAAATATGTATTATATGCATTAACCTCATAAGGCATCAAATTTATGATAATTTGGCTAAATATCTCAAAAATATCAACAGGTGAAACTAAATCTGGACAAAAGAAAAGAAAATGTCACATGAAGGTGATGCCTTTGAATTTTTAGGATTTTTAGCTTTTTGTAGATTTTAATGTAGCTGTATAGTCTGTCACACTTTAGAATATTAGTTAACACTTACCAAACCCTATTCCCCCATTTCATATCAAATTTTCTAAATTCTTTAGGCTTGTTTAGGCTCCTTTCAAGGCAGGACTACAGTGAACACATTCTGTGTAAGAACATATGCACCCCAGGCCTGAACAACAAAATACCATCATAGTCAAAGCAATCTTCAATCCTGGAACCTTGGAGAAGCTCCAAAGACAGTATATGCAGTGAAGAAGAGGAAGATGAGGAAGAAAGGGATCTTAGGACTTCTGACTCAATTTCCAGTGATACCAGGGAGGTGTGCCAGGAGGCAGATTTGGGGAGGATCTGGGGGGCAGGTATTTCTCAGATCAGACCATAAACTGTGGAACCCCTGGACACATGGAGTGCATGCCTTTTCGTACTCCTTGGACCAGAAGGCATTCATTAAAGAGCTGTTCTCTATCTTATCTACTAAATTTGCCTGGAGTTTTTTCTGCTCTCGATTTTAAGGCAACAAAGAGAATACAAGAAAGCCTTTCACCAGCTCCCAGGTAACTCAATGCATTTGCATAAGAACTGATGTGTAATTTTATGTCTAATTTCAAGGCATATTGAGCCCACATTCAACAGACACATTATTGTAGAATCCCTCACACCCACTACCCATTAAAGAACACTCCAATTACTCACAGGGTGGGGGCAGTGACTAATGAGAATTAGGTTTGTGTCAGTATTAAATCCTGATGTTTGTAACTTTGTTTATATTAGGAAATGTGATTTTAGTTATTCAGATCCTGTTATGACCCATCAATCAATTATTCATCTGATGTTTACTGTTTTACTGTAGGGTTTTTGAAAACTGCATTGCATTGGAAAAAGATTCATGCTATTTCTTCCTTTTCTTCTGCCTTTTGGCCTTCTGTCCACTATATGAAAAGCAATGCCCACAAAGATTTAAAGTGAACAACAAAAGAAATTATTGAATGTGTAAATCATGTCAGAGATTGGAACAGTTAATGAGTTACACATTCTAAAATCACCAAAAAAATTTTGCAAACTGAAAAGAAGCAACTGCCCACCCAGAAAAGCCCACCCTTCCCTGAATACTGCCAAAGGACCTTCAAATCAGATAAGGGGGTGCAATTGTCCAACTATCCTGGGTGCAGATGCATACCGGAAGCTACAAACTGGATTTCCAGATAAGGAAAGAGGTTAAGAAGAGGCAAATGCTGCAAGGTGGGATAATCCCTCTTATCATGCCAATGTCCTCCCTTTACATGATAACTCTGATGCAAAATTCCTTCCGAGGAAGATACTTCACATCTAGCCTGGGCTATGCATCTCAAATGTTGGACCATGACTGATGCTGACACATAAGGCATCTGCAACTGTCTTAGGAGATATTAGAGAATCAGTGACATGTCCTGTGAAACTATCCATTGTAAAATACCCACCTGAGCTAGAAGTGTATACTAACTCATAACATAGAGTTTTGGGGGGGGGGGGGGATCAAGACCACCACTTGAACCAACAGATATGGAAGCTGTGACTACCTAATTTCATCGCTGGATCCAGTGGGCAGTGACTATATACATCTTTCCACTGTGATGGTTTTAGTCTAGACCTTCCTGGTGACCAGTTTGTAACCAAGGAAGTGGCCATGTACCCAGTATTCCATACGATTTTTACATAAACCAGAGTATAAATAAGTTGGAGATTAGAGACCTCTCTCTCTTCTCTTCCGGCAAGGTTCGGGAACAGTGAGTCCTTGCGATGGTCTCGCTTATCTAAGGCTGAGGCCTGCAGCGTCCACTGTCCTGCCATGTGGAGGTTTCGGGAAGTGCTGACCGTGTCTACCAATACTACTTTTCTAAGAAACGTAGTGAAATCTGTTTTACTAGTTATTATTATAATTCTTGAGTTTGATAGCGTATACCTGTTTGGTGTCACTTTTTGTCCCCTTTTGTCCCTTTTTTCCCCTTTCCCTATCCCTTTGGGGGGTGAATCCCCTTTTACTGTGTATATAGCATCTTAACTGTATATAACTGTAATTTACGTAAATATATATATTTTTATATAAGCAACTTGACTTTGGGTTCTTTAATTTTTATAGGTTTTTTTTTCCTTTGCCCGAAGGGAAGAAGGGAGGGGGAAGGGGGCTGCTGTCGTGACTTTCAGGCATTTGGCAAAAAACCAAGTCCAAACTGTCACAGATTTTTTGGTGACCGGTACGGGGAGATTGTTTTAGTTATCCCGGTTTGTTTTGGAACAGTTACTGGGAAAACTACCAAGAGAGACTTGTTTATATAAACAAACCTATTGTTTAAGAACAGAGAGAAAGAATAATATAACAATGGCTATTCTAACTACTTGTTTCATTGTATTAGCTATATTTGTGCCTGTTTTGGGCTATCCTGTAGGGAAACGCCCAACTGGAGATGAATGGGAGGAGTATGTCCCTTTCTTTGATTGGGATGAATGAAAGGAGTATTTCACTTTCCTTGACTGGAATGAATGGGAGGAGTATTTCACTTTCCTTGATTTTGACATCAAAGGCCTGCTAAAGGAGATCCCCATCATTACAATTGGCTACAATTTTTACTTAAATTGTTTAGTAACAATCCTAGTCCTGGTGAAGGCGATGAAAGAGTTATTTAAAACTGGAAGAATGGTGTTGTGTTGTTTTCCGTGTTGTAGAAAAGGCCAGACCTCTAGAGGATTCGCTGGAACTTTGGGAAGGGTCTTGGAAAGGCCAGTTTCTGGATTGCAAGGAGCATGGGTAAATTTTGGTAAACTGGTAGGGTGTGTGACAACTCCCATTATTTGGGACTTCATGCCAGAACAAGTGTCTAATCCTGACGAGATGGCACATTGTTTAGCCGAAGGGTGTCTTTCATACGATGACCCAAACACGCAGTTCCTTGCTTTATACTGGGGTCTAGCGACAGCTTATAGAGCTGCCATAGATCACTATCAAAAGCCCAGGGCAGAGGTAGAAAGTCAAACTATGTCACCTGAAACAAATGATGCCCCTATTGAGTCCACAGATATCAGGATCCAGACTCAACCTGAAGTCAGCACCATCTCTATTAAGTCAACAGAGGTTCTGAGGCCAATTACACCCCTATGGAAAAAGAAATCTTAGTGGCATATGAAGGTATACGAGCAGCCTCAGAAGTGATTGGTACTGAAACACAACTCTTCCTAACACCCTGATTACCAGTGTTGAGTTGGATGTTCAAGGGTAAGGTGCCCTCTACGCATCATGCCACCGATGCCACGTGGAACAAGGGGATGGCTTTGATTACGCAATGTTTCCGAATGGGAAACTCGAATCGCCCTGGAATTTTGGAAATTATAATCAATTGGCCTGAAGGTGGGAACTTCAGTCTGGCAAATGAAGAAGAAGAAGAGCCAGTGAGCCGAACTGAAGAAACTCCACCGTATAATCAACTGCCAAATGAAAAGACACACTATGCCCTTTTCGCTGACGGTTCTTGCCGCATTGTAGGAAGGAACCAGAAGTAGGAAGCAACTGTGTGGAGTCCCACCCGACGTGTGGCGGAAAACACTGAAAGTGAAGGCAAATCAAGTCAGTTTGTGGAACTCAAAGCTGTCCAATTGGCCTTAGACATCGTAGAAAGAGAAGGATGACCAAGGCTTTACCTCTACACTTATTTGTAGATAATAACCAATGCCCTGTGGGGATAGCTAGACAGGTGGAAGAAAATGAATTGGAGACGTAGAGGAAAACCCATCTGGGCTGCTGATTTGTGGCAAGACATCGTTGCCAGAGTGAAAAAACTGAATGTGAGAGTCTACCATGTAGATGCCCATGTGCCCAAGGGTCGAGCTAATGAGGAATACACTCATAACAGACAAGTAGACCACGTTGCACAAGTCGAGGTGTCACAAGTAGACCTAAACTGGCAGCAAAAGGGAGAATTATTCCTAGTTCGATGGGCTCATGATGCTTCAGGACATCAGGGCCGAGATGCCACCTATAAATGGGCACGAGACTGAGAGGTGAATTTAAACATGGACACTATTTCCCAGGTTATCCATGACTGTGAAACCTGTGCTGCAATTAAACAGGCCAAAAGGTTGAAGCCCCTATGGTATGGTGGACACTGGGACAAGTATAGATACGGAGAAACAAGGCAAGTTGATTACATTACATTGCCACAGACACCCCAAGGTAAACACTATGTACTTACCATGGTGGAAGCGACTACTGGATAGTACCACATGCAACAGCCCAGAATACCATTCTAAATCTCAAGAAACAAGTCCTGTGGAGACATGGCACTCCAGAACGAATTGAGTCAGACAACGGGACTCATTTCAAGAATAATCTGGTGGTCATTTGGACATGGAAGCATAGTATTGAATGGATTTATCACATTCCATATCATGCACCTGCTACTGGGAATGTACCCTTATCCTTTCTTTTCCTTTCTCTCCTTTATGCATTTCTTTAAGTGTTATCTTTATGCTTTAATATAACTATGCTTTATTAGTGCTGTATTGCTGTTTTAATAATGCTTTATTGCTACTGATGCCTTGGAGTTTTGATTTTTTTTAATTTTGTAGATTTTAAAAGTAGTTATATAGTGAATGTAGATTTTAAAGTAGTAGCACATTATCCCTTACCCTTTAACATAGCAATGACACATAGTAAACCCTGTTACCCATTCTCATATCAATTCCTCTAAATTCCACTGACTTGTTTAGTCTCATTTTCAAGGTAGAATTGTAGAGAACACCCTAACCCTGTGCAAGAAGATATAGCCATGGACGCAACAACCTTCTGGTCTAGAGCCCTGGAAGGCCTCCAAGAACAGCATGTGCTCCGAGGAAGATGAAGATGAAGAATAAGGAGTCCCAAAACTCCCCCAGACTCAAGCAATGGGGTAACTTAATTCAAGCCATGATAGTCCACTGTCAGTCTCCATTCTCCATTGGGCTTATGCATGGACCAAAGGAGGCTGTTGAAGAGTGAGTCCTACTGACCACTCCTTGGCTCTTCAGCTCACGGATCATCTTACAGATGGGGATCATGGCGACTTGGTTTGCACGATATTACCGACAATGCACTGTTGCAGTGGCGATTGGCACCTGCTGTTATTCAACCTTTAGCAGTTCCACAACAGAAGGATTCTCTGAGAGGCCAGGCAATGCATTCAACTTTTTAATCCCTTCTGTCTCTACAACAACTATCCCAAAAACCCACCAATTTCCTTTTGGATCTTTGCAATACCCATTCTTTAGGCAATCGATATCCAGGATCCATGGGGTATCTGGACCAGTCACAATGGGCTGTCTCTGCTACTCCTTCCCCATCAACTTCACTTCAGCTTCCACCACTGTCAGCTCTTGAGAACTCCCTGTCACTCCAGCAATTGAAATAGACTCCACCCCCACATGCCCTGATGGCATTAGAGTGCATTGTGCACCAGTGTCAACTAAAACTTTGCATTCTCGTGGGTCTCATGTGCCAGGCCATCAGATCCACACAGTCCAATAGACACAGTTATCCTGTACCTCTACCTGGTTAGAGGCAGGGCCCCTCTTATGCTGGTCTTGGTAATTGCGGTTTTTTCCCTTTAAACTACATATGGGAGGCCACTTCAACAGGACCAGAGATCATCCCTCCAGTTCTTTCTATGGGCTTGCCCACGGGAGACTGGGGTTACATCCATCCTCGTGGAATTGCCTCCTGTCATTTTTCCTTTTAACTCCTGTGCCCATGCTGATAAAGCAAAGGTGGGTTTTCCACCCCATTTACTCATGTCTTCCCCATATTCGCCTAGGAAAAACCACAGGTTGCCCGTGTGGTGTACCCCCTCTCCCTTGCCGGGGGACACCTGTTTCAGATAGCAGGGGCCCCAGTTTGCACTGGTGAGACACATGGACAATGCTCTCTCTAAACTCCTCTCTGAGATTTTTGTGGTCATTTTTTACTTCCTCAGTCAGTGCCCAGAGGTCCACAACTAATTTCTCTAGAGAAGAGATAGGGGACCACAACGGGGCATGGACAATCTCATTATATGTCCTGATTTTACTCAAGATAGAGCCCACTGTTTCTTGGTTTTCCTTCCAGTGCATTGTCACCAGGAAATTAGCATATATGGGTGGCCCTGAGTGTCCAAGGTTCTACCACATCTGTGATGTACACTTGACCTCATCAGGGTCGCTATTGGATTGCCTGTCCCTTGCAAAAAGTATCTTCTAACAGTGCCATTTCTCTCAGGTGTCGGATCCCATCTTCCATGGTCTCCCAGGTGCGATGATGATGCCCCTGCAGGTCGTCTCTGTAAGAAAACCTCTCTCTTATGCTTCTTGAAAGCTGTGCCCAGAGATGAAGGACTTCTGACTCCCTTACAAACCCCTGGTTAATACCATCATCCTGAGACAGGGATCCTAAATACCTTGCTTTGGTACCATCAAGCAGCGCAACTTCACCCATAAGATCCCAGACTCAAATCAAACAGGTCAGAAGGGGTTCATCCAGTCATTGAGTGATGTCTTTCCTCAGGTTATGGAGATTATCAAATGAAAGGGATTTGGTGATTATTTCTGACTCTGGGTCTGTTATTTGTGAGGGTCTTACCTCCCCATCATTGTCTACCGGGCGAACTGATTTGGTCTTATATTTTCTCTTTTGGATAGGGACAACTTCTATTGGCTGGGGTTGTCCCTCTGGTTTTGTTAGACTCTGAGTTGCCATGGTGTCAAGTGTTTTGTTCCCTTTCTTTTCCTCCTGGAGGTGCTGCACCATGTTGAGCAGCTTTCGGTAGGCAGTGGCGAGGACTCCACATGCAACCACAAGCTGTCTCTCCATAGATCTACCGTGGCACTTTTCCCTCACCGATCTCATCACCTTGACAGGGTCCTGCAGTTGTTCAAGGGTGAACTTCCAGGTCATTGGAACAGAAACATTCTCCAAGAACTTACCCATGTCCTCCCACAACCCATGCCACTCAAAACTGTCCACTCCTGGGGTGGGCTTCTGGGCACATTCCTGATAGATCTTGGTCCTACCTTCTTAAAGAAGAAAAAGCATCATAATGCAAACTGCCAAACATACAAAGAGTAAGGTATCTCTAACATCTAGAGAGAATTTAAACTCTTCACAAACTGTTGAGGCAGACCTGAAGGAGAAATAGGTGAAGGATTGGGAAAAAACACTCTCCTGCGGTTCTCCCCCAGATTGGGTGCCATTATCACTAAGCCTCCAGGGATAACAGCTTAGGTTAGGGTAGGAAATCAACCCTGAAAATACATTCCAAAGGAGACTTATAGGCATTGAATTTACCACCCCACGAATCCAAGTTACAAACTTAAAAATAGCCACAGTGACCTTGGTTTTAGAATGCATTTTGAGATAAACACCTATGAATGGGAAATACATACGCAGGAATGCATGCCAAATAAACAGGAATAAATCAAACAACATGATGCCTGAGCGGTTCTATATCCAATACACAAATGGATTATTCAAAACTGTTCTTCTTTTTCCACTTTTACTCTCAATGCCTCACATTGGGTGCCAAATTATTGTCTTGCTTTACTGACAATATGTCCCAGGAGGTGGGACCTCCAATAGAACAGAAACCCCTTCCCCCCAAATTATGAAAATATTTGAAATTATGAGGCCTTTGAGTGAAGTATGAAAAATTAATAACACTAAAAACAGAGAAAAAAACAAAAAACAAACAATAACAGGACATGTCACCTAAAACCACTCTTTCAGTTCTGTGTCACCGAGATGGCGGTCCAGTCACGGTCACATGATCATGATGTAGTTGCAGTAGAGTCATGACTGTGTGAGCGGGCGACTTGTGAAAGGTTCACAAAGAGGAGCTCTCGAGTCCCCCCAGCAGGCTGCAGCAACAGTGCTGCCAGTAGCAAGGACAGTGATGCAGAAGTGGCTACTCTGGTCAAAGGTGCCACTGGCAGTGGCAGCAGCAACATCAGCTACATGGAAGCAGTGGCTCCAGGTAGTGGTGGCAGCATGACTCTGAGGGGCAAGGGCTGTGGCACAACTCTAAGGCAGCAGCAGCAGGGAGCATGGGAAGTGGTTGCTACTGCCACAGGCAGTGAGGACAGGGGTACGGGGCGAACGGTCAGAACCAAAAGAAAAACCAGCATGAGAGAGAGCAGCCTGACCATGCTCCTGCTTTCGTACCCCTGTCGAAACCAGAGAGAGAGTTCTGGTGGCACCAGAAGTTTTATCCTTCCTAAGTTCTCACAATACTTCTCACAGGGACCCCCCCACCCCTTCCTACCCCCACCCTGCATGGAGGGGGGAATGTGCGCCTCAAGCCCTCCAAAACAATATGATGATATGAAAAAATTCAACAAATAAAATCTTCTTCATTTAGCTATATTATAACAAATTCCTTGTACAAACCTCAAACTGCTCATTGCTCTGGGTTCTTCTGCCAACCCATCACCATTTCTCAACCTTAACTTTTGCTTTTTATTTTCCTAGAACATTTAAGTGACTGCAGTTTCCAGGAAAACCATTTAATCAACACCAGCACCTTAGCTCATCTATCCTGGGCTTCCCTTCCATTCACCGTGACTTTTAGGAAGTCAGATGCCAGAAACAGTCATTTTGAACTCTGGTTTGTTTGGGTTTTTTAAGCTTTTAGTAGTCTTTGAGACCTTTTTTAATCTCAAGTTCCTGTCATCAAAACAGATTTGTGTTAATTATATCCTCAGAAATGAGGTTTCTTGCAAATCTGGAAGAAGTCCAATAGCTTAAGTTCCAGAGCACTGAGGCAATGAAGGGAAAGATGCAATCACAGAGATATGCATCCCAAACAGGTTTATGCACACCTATACTGTCACTTTCAGTAACTCACTGAAGCCTCCAACTTTGTTGTCCATTACCAAGAGAGGTAGAATGACTCAATATTTGTTATAAAACTCAACTAGGCCTTGAAATGAATGCTCATAGAGGTGTCTTTGAAAAAAAAATATAAAAAAATCACACATCTTCCCACAAAGAAATTAGTAAGTGGACAATGCCCATAGTTATATGCATGTTTTAATTAAGTGAGGCTTAAACTGTCACTCTCCTGCTGTGGTAGTCATGAAACTTGGTGGCCAATTCAGCTGAGCTCTGAAAGCAGCTAAGTCCTCAGAAGACACAATGCAGTTTCTACAAGTTTCACAGTAGTAAAAGTAGATAAATAAGACCCTGTATAGCACTCCCCTTCTTCCAATCCATCTATGTTAGACCCAAAAAAAAAAGAAAGCATCACAATAAAAGATTTGATCAAAAATTACATCTTATAAAATATATGATAAACCAACAGAAACAGTTAAGCAAGATTAGGTTAAATTCTACCAACAAAGCTACCAGTAGCATTTGAAGTAATTTGAGCTTCCCAATGTTATATCTCTATGGCTCACACTGCTGTGACCTGCACACAGATTTACAACTGCAACTGTACTAGTTTTGCATCTGTTAGCACAGATACTAGTATTGGTGTAACTATGACAACATGGGATTAAGCATGGAATACAAAACCAACTCAAACTGGGTCAATTCATAATTTCTCTTAAATATCATGCTGTCACTGCCAGACTCATCATTGCTAGGCTTCGTGAATGAAGATTTGAGAAGAATTCTACCCACGCTTGCTACAAGTGCGCTGATGGCTAAAAAGGCCAATGCGAGATAGACAAGTCCGATTGCAGAAGGCACAGTGGAAAGACTTCCTAGGTACTCCATGATTCTTTCTGCGTTGTCTTTTCTCTAGAGTGATCCTGCATGTGTTCTGAAAAGAAGCAGCAGTGTGTCTCCAGGCCTCCCGACTGGAGGCCAGGGTAGACCAATGGTGATGATCAATATGGTCAAGGTTGAGGGATTGATTCAGGGAGTCCTTGTATCTCCTCTTTGGGGCTCCTCTCTTGCGGCAGCCAGTGGCAAGTTCACCACAGAGCACAATCTTAGGGAGGCGGTAGCCCTGCATCCTGGAGATGTGCCCTGCCCAATGCAGTTGAGTTCTCAGCAGCATGACCTCAATGTTTGTGACTGCTGCCTGTTCAAGGACAGACGTGTTGGTCACATAATCCATCCAGTGGATGTTTAGGATTGTATGGAGGCAGCACTGATGGAAGCATTCTAAGAGACGCAAGTGGTGACGGTAAATGACCCATGATTAAGACCCATATGAAAGAGTAGACAGTACAATGGCTCTGATCTTTGTACTTTTCTTCAGGTGTTTGTTTCGCCAAACTCTTTTATGGAGTTTACCAAAAGCTCTGTATGCTTTTGCTAACCTGTTGTCTATTTCTGCATCAATCTTACTGTCTCAGGAGATGATGCTTCCCAGGTAATTAAACTGCTGGACTGATTTGAGCTCTGTTCCACCAATGGTGATATGGGGATGATGGAAGACTTCCTGAGATGCAGGCTGATATAAAACTTCTGTCTTCTTCAAGCTGACTTCCAGCCCAAAAATCTCAGCAACCTCTGCAAAGCAGGATGTTAAATGCTCTAGAGCTACTTCTGTGTGGGCGATGAGGGCGGTGTCATCAGCGTAAAGCAGCTCACGGACAAGATGATTTAAGGTCTTAGTATGGGTCTTCAGTCGCCTTAGGTTGAAAAGGCTTCCATCGGTATGATACCGAATGTAGATACCGTTTTCTTCATCAAGGTCTGCCATGACCCTTTGGAGCATCATGCTGAAAAAGATTGTGAATAGAGTTGGTGCAAGAACGCAGCCTTGCTTCACACCACTGACTATTGGAAACGGTTCAGAAAGTGCATCGCCATATCTGACTTGACTGTGCTGGTCCTCATGAAGTGACATGATCATTTTAAGGAATTTGGGGAGACATCCTAATCATTCCAAAATCTGCCACAGACCTTTTCTGCTCACAGTATCGAGAGCCTTGGTGAGATCAACAAAGGTAACATAGAGTCCTTTGTTCTGTTCCCTACACTTCTCTTGCAGTTGTCTGAGAACAAATACCATGTCTGTGGTACCTCTGTTGGCTCTGAAACCACATTGTCTTTCAGGTAGAAGTTCTTCTGCTATAGTGGGTATTAATCTATTCAAAAGAATTCTTGCAAGGGTTTTACCAGCAATGGAGAGTAGAGTAATACCTCAGTAATTTGAACAGTCTGATTTATCTTCTTTCTTCTTGTACAAGGTGATGATGACTGTGTCATGAAGGTCTGAAGGTAGTTTTCCTCGTTCCCAATGGCACACCACAAATTCGTGAAACTTAGCATGGAGTGCTTGGCCACCATGCTTCCAGACTTCAGGTGGGATTCTGTCAACCCCAGTTGCCTTGCCAATTTTCACCTGCTGTATGGCCTTAAGAGTTTCCCCAAAGTGGGGGCAGTATCCAGTTCAGTTTTCACTGGTTGTTGTGAAATGTTCTCCATTGATGAGTCTTCAACTACACGGGTGGTACTGAAGAGAGACTAAAAGTGTTCAGACCATCGATTCAAAATGGAAACTTTATCTGTGAGAAGCATTTGACCATCTGCACTGAGTAAAGGGTGTAGGACCATAAGCTGTTTTCAGAGCCTCATAGAATCCCCTGTAGTCACTCGTTTCTGCTCATAATTGGATTTTTTCTGCTGGATTGGTCCACCACTTGTTCTGGATGTCACAAAGTTTCTGTTGGAGAAGACTACCAGACTACTACTATACTTAAACACTGTAAAATATCTAAATGTTTTAATACTGTGAACCTTGGTGGTTTACCATGATTGACAGTGTCATTGGAGAAAGCCCCGAGTATTCCTTTCACTGTACCTATTAATACAAGGTTAACAAAACTAGAGCAGGAATATATTCTGCCTGAAATTCCAACTCTACATGGCAATCACATTAAACTGTGACCAAACATGATTTTAGTGAATAAGTATACAACAGCATTTATCACTGCATTCACAATTAAAGCAAAGAAGCATCCAGCAGTTAGAAACATCAACTTTCCTTATAAAGGTACCTGCAGGTCAGTTGTGCTGCAGTTTTCTATTTAAAGTGCTTGTTAAGTGTAGAATTTGGCTTTCTGCCCACATGTTTTAAGCTCAGTGTTACAGCAAAATCAGGCAACAAAGAGTACCATTTATACGTTTGACTTTGCCATTCACCTGAGGTCTATAGGGAGTATGGATGTCCCAGACAGTTCCCAAGATGGGACAAACCTCCTTCACTACTGTTGCAATAAAATGTGTCCCTCTATCTGATGACATTCCTAGAGGACCCCCAAATCTTGGAATTATATGGTTGAGTAAAGCTTTTACCACTTCCCTTGCTGTGTTAGTGCGACAGGGGTAAGTTTCAGGCCATCCACTTGTTGCCTAAATGGCTGTGGGGAAAAAAGACTCCAAGTCAAATTATGTAATAATATAATAATGGCCAGTCTTCGCGAGCGAAGATCCGGGGAAGGTCTTTCCACCTTCCAGCCTGCGCATTGGATTTTTTAGGTGAGACACAGTGTGCGCGGAACTGAGCCCACCCTTTAATCCTAAGGTTCATCTGCCGGGGCCAAGCGAGCTTGGACGGTGGCAGCGAGGTCCTTAGGACGTAGATGGGTTGCCTTTAAGGGCTAACGAGCCCCACCTGCCCGGGAGTGGCCCTGACCGGGAATCGAACCCGGGTCTCGGCGGTGATAGCGCCGCGCCTTTACCACTAGACCACCAGGAGCTCCACAAATTATGTAGGAGATAAGATAAGGATACAAAGGCTTTAATGAGCCCCCAGGCTTTCTGGAATACCCTAACACGCACTCCTGAAATACAGATGTTCACAGTTCTTATAATGATTTTCACCCAAAACCCGTCCAGCCACCACCCAGGTTCTACCCCCACCATGCCTCTTGGGAATTGGGTCTGGGGGTGTTTTGGGACCCCCTCTTCCTCATCTTCATCTTCCTCAGAGCACGTAATTGTGGGATACCTGTCTAAAGAGCAGGCTGTGGACAAGCTGTTAGTGGGCCTTAAGCCTGAATCAACCAAGGACTTTACCTCAGGAAAAGTACTGGCACTGATGTCAGCCTGCAAGAATGCTAACTGTGAGATAGCAGCAAAGAGAAACAGGCGGAGAAAAAGGGCAGAGAGAAAGTGCAGGGAGAAAAGGCAAGAAGATGTGCCTGGACAACTACGTATGAGCCAATCACAGGATAGCAAGTACTAAGTGCTGAAAAGTGTGTTTAACTATTTCCAACCAATCGTGTAAGAACATGTATGTGTAAGAAAAGTATATAATGGAAACTGTAACGCATAATAAACGGGATTCTGCCTCTTGATCATATTGGTCTGAGTGTAGTTTCTCCGTACCCTCTCGCAGTGACATTTGGCGTCCGGAACCGGGACTCGGGACCCTTCGGCTGTGCTGACTTCGAGCAGTAAACGGCGGGACGAAGGGAAGAAGAGAGGAAGCTGGCTGTAAAAGAGTGCTGTCCCCGGCACTGATTTTCAGCGCGCTGGTCGCGGTAAGCCTGTCTCTCGCTAGCAGAAGAAAGCCTGGGTGGGGGCTTCCCAGGCAGCCAGGGAGGAATGGGGTCTGCTCTGTCTAAGACAGAAGAAGCAGTGGTAAAACTCCTCCACCATATCCTCTCTACGAGAGGGATCAAATATGATGAGGCTGCATTGAAGCAGCTACTGTCCTGGGCGAAAGGAAGAGGACATTTTGCATCATTTAACGATGTCTTTGAAGTGACTTTATGGGAAAAAATTAGACAAGATCTTTGGGACGAGGTCTCAAAAAGTACCAAGGACATGACCAGACTATCTGTAACGTGGCGTCTAGTGAACGATGCCCTGAAAAACGTAAAAGCCGAAAGAGAAACTCAATCAGCTTTTGTTGCCGTGGGACCGCAGCTGCCTGCAAAACCCTCTCTGTTTTCGGGACTGATTATACCTGGTCCTGCAGCAATAGTTCCCTTACCACCCTGGACACCGGCTCCCCTACCGACAGCAGCGGGTCCTCCTGTAACTGCTCCTGTTGTTCCCTCTGCACCCCCCGACCCAGCAGTGCGACCGAAACCGAGAGACCGTTACGGGCTGACAAAATCCGAGGAGGGGGAAAGGGATCAGTTTGACCCGCCACAAAACCCTCCCTATCCCGATTCCGCTGAGGACTGTACAAAGGAAAACCCGGTGAAACCCGTTCCGTCGCAGTATCCACCGCTACCTGACTCAGCGATGGAGGCAGTGGGGGGGGGAAGAAAGTGTTAAAAGGAAAGAAAATCTGCGGGGGGAGGAGCGGCGGCAGCAGAAAGGACTCCGAAATCGCCCGCCTTCGGGAAACATCCAGCAGGAGAGGGAATTACAAAACGAAAAAGAAAGCATCGATCTACGAGATCTGGAGCGGCAACTGGAACAGCTGCGAGCAAAGATGCAAGCTACTCGACGACACGAAAATCCTGGACACGTGAATATGCCACAACTTCCAACCCCCACCCTGAGTTTGGGAAATGCCGGGACCCCCACCCTGGGTTTGGGAACTGCGGGGGCCCCGCCCTGGGTTTGGGAACTGCGGGGGCCCCGCCCCCCCCTCCATTACAGCTTCCAACCCCACCCCTGGGTTTGGGACTGCCAGGAAATCGGCCTAACGGGGCTGCCGTACCGGGTGGCGGGGAAGAGGGAGGGGTACACTGGAAAGGTATCATACGGGATGCTTTGCTAGATAGAGTAATAATTCAACAAGCATATCCAGCAACTACACAAACGAGAAAAACTACTCATCATGTCAAACGTCATCTACTAGCTTATTTTGCTAGTTTAGGACTGCCTCAACAAATCAAGACGGACAATGCCCCGGCATATTGTTCTCAAACTTTTCTCCGGTTTTGTCAACTGTGGAGTATTTCACACGTTACAAATATTCCACACTCCCCGACGGGACAAGCCATAGTAGAACGTGCACATGGCACGCTTAAACACCTTTTGCAAAAACAGAAAGGGGGAGAGGTGATAGAGCCCCATGACAGACTTGCAAAAGCTGTTTATGTCTTGAATCACTTATCTTTAACAGGAGAAGCGGAACAACCCCCGATAGTGACACATTGGGATGTGATACATCCAAGATTAGCAACACAAGGAAAGAGTAAAGGAAAAGTGTGGTACAGGGATCCAGGAACCAGCGAGTGGCTAGGCCCTGGGGAACTCTTAATGATGGGCAGAGGTTATGCTTCTGTTTCTACAGCTGGCTGGCCCTTCGGGGATGAGGCCTCTGCTATGGGAGTTACATATGGATCGTGTTGTGGTCAACAGCGGGAACTTTACTTATCACAATACTGATGTTTTCCTGTATTCACCAGCTGTTTCTCTTGTTTCATATGGAGTTTTCTATAAGACTGCAGTGTTTTTTATTCATAGGTTATGTGGTTTGTTTGTTTTTAGGAAGGTTAACTGTAGGTAATTAACTTGTGTTACTATTCTCTTTCTATAGTCAAATATTTAATTTTTTAGTTAAGGAGTTTTAATCTTGTGTGAAAGTGTGAATGTCTGTGGTGGCCACCTGTTGAATGAGTGGATGAAAGTGGTGTGCAAGAGAAAAGTGCTGTGTAGATATGCACATATATAAGTATTCATAGTTTTAATAATACATTACATAGGTATTAGAAAAATCTTTTAATCAAAGGATGTTGTGTGAATTTATTAATCTCCTATTAGCGTATATAGCTTGTCCACAAAAACAAAAAGGGGGATTTGTGAGATACCTGTCTAAAGAGCAGGCTGTGGACAAGCTGTTAGTGGGCCTTAAGCCTGAATCAACCAAGGACTTTACCTCAGGAAAAGTACTGGCACTGATGTCAGCCTGCAAGAATGCTAACTGTGAGATAGCAGCAAAGAGAAACAGGCGGAGAAAAAGGGCAGAGAGAAAGTGCAGGGAGAAAAGGCAAGAAGATGTGCCTGGACAACTACGTATGAGCCAATCACAGGATAGCAAGTACTAAGTGCTGAAAAGTGTGTTTAACTATTTCCAACCAATCGTGTAAGAACATGTATGTGTAAGAAAAGTATATAATGGAAACTGTAACGCATAATAAACGGGATTCTGCCTCTTGATCATATTGGTCTGCGTGTAGTTTCTCCGTACCCTCTCGCAGTGACACGTAATGTCCTTGGAGGCCTTCCAGAATTCTAGGTCTGAATGTTGTTGCATCTATGGCTATATCTTCTTCCATAGGGTTAAGATGTTCCCTGTAATTCTACCTTGAAAAAGAGACAAAACAGACCAGTGGAATTTAGGGGAATTGATATGGGAATGGGTAACAGGGGTTTGAGTTGGTGTGTTAAAGGGTAAAGGGATAATATGCTGCTACTCTAAAATCTACATTTACTACATAACTACTTCTAAGATCTACAAAAATTTAAAAAATCAAAACATCAAAACTCCAAGGTATCACTTAAAATACAAATTGGTAACATTTGTCAGGAAATATCCATGTCATGGGTTCAGGCTTTGCCTCTAGCTCTGTTGAGGATTCACATCCAACCAAGGCGGAGGGATAACATAAGTCCTTATGAAATATTGTATGGAAGACCATACCAGGCTCTGCACATTCCAGGGGACATTCACATGAGGGGCAAAGTTGATCCACAAAAGTATTTAATGGCTCTAGGCTCTACTTTACAGAAACTCCAGAGATTCATCGAGTTATCCAGACCCATAGAATTGGACATCCCTGCTCATCAATTCCAGCCTGGAGACTGGGTCTACATTCATAGAATCATAGAATCATAGAATAGATTGGGTTGGAAAAGACCTCCAAGATCATCAAGTCCAACCCCTGATCCAACTCCAATTACTATATCATGGCACTAAGGGCCATGTCCAATCTCTTTTTAAAAACCTCCAGGGATGGTGAATCCACCGCCTCTCTGGGCAGGCCGTTCCAATGTCTGATTATCCTCTCTGTAAAGAATTTCTTCCTAACATCTAACCTAAACCTCCCCTGGCAGAGCTTGAGCCCATGTCCCCTTGTGCTATTGTTGGTTGCCTGGGAGAAGAGACCAACCCCCACCTGGCTATAACTTCCCTTCAGGTAGTTGAAGAGAGTGATGAGGTCACCTCTAAGCCTCCTCTTCTCCAGACTAAACAACCCCAGCTCCCTCAGCCTCTCCTCATAGGACTTGTGCTCAAGTCCCTTCACCAGCCTGGTTGCTCTTCTCTGGACCCGCTCCAGCACCTCAATATCCTTCCTGAACTGAGGGGCCCAGAGCTGAACACAATACTCAAGGTGTGGCCTCACCAACGCAGAGTACAGGGGAAGGATCACTTCCCTGCTCCTGCTGGCCACACTGTTCTTGATGCAGGCCAGGATGCCATTGGCTTTCTTGGCCACCTGGGCACACTGCTGGCTCATGTTCAGCTTCCTGTCTATCAGCACCCCCAGGTCCCTTTCCACCTGGCTGCTCTCCAGCCACTCTGTGCCCAGCCTTTAGCGCTGCAGGGAGTTGTTGTGGCCAAAGTGCAGGACCTGGCAGTTGGCCTTGTTGAACTTCATTCCATTGGAGTCAGCCCATCTCTCCAGTCTATCCAGATCCCTCTGCAGAGCCCTCCTGCCTTCCGGTAGGTCGACACTCCCTCCCAACTTGGTGTCATCTGCAAATTTGCTGATGATGGACTCAATCCCCTCATCTAGATCATCGATAAAGATGTTAAAAAGGACTGGGCCCAGCACTGATCCCTGGGGGACACCACTGGTCACTGGCTGCCAGCTGGATGCAACCCCGTTCACCAACACTCTCTGGGCCCGGCCCTCCAGCCAGTTCCTGACCCAGAACAGAGCGCCCCTGTCCAAGTCGTGGGCTGCCAGCTTTTCCGGGAGTATATTATGGGAGACAGTATCAAAGGCTTTGCTGAAGTCCAGATAGACCACATCCACAACCTTTCCCTCATCCACCAGGCGGGTCACCTGATCATAAAAGGAGATCAGGTTGGTCAAACAGGATCTGCCCCTCCTAAACCCGTGCTGGCTGGGTCTGATCCCTTGTCCATCCTGTAGCTGCTGTGTGATTGCACACAGGATGATCTGCTCCATAACTCTGCCAGGCACCGAGGTCAGGTTGACAGGTCTGTAGTTACCAGGGTCAGCCTTGCAGCCTTTTTTATGGATTGGGGTGATATTTGCCAACTTCCAATCATGTGGGACCTCCCCAGTGAGCCAGGACTGTTGGAAGATGATGGAGAGTAGCTTGGCAAGCTCTTTTACCAGCTCCCTCATTACCCTAGGATGGATCCTGTCTGGTCCCATAGACTTGTGAGGATCCAGATGACTCAGTAAGTCACTATTTCCTCCTGGAATACATTAAATGGTGGGACAGCGACCCACTGAGAGCCAAGTGGAGAGGACCATTCCAGGTCCTGCTGACTTCCCTTCACTCAAAGTTGCTGGCAAAGGACCCTGGTTTCATTACTCCAGAGTTAAGAAAGCTTCAGTTCCTGGAACAACTAGCAAATCAGAACCTGACACCAATGAAGAGAATGTGGTCTAGACTGTTTGATCTGTATATGTTATCTGTACAGTTGGTAACTATGGATTAGGTTTAGAACCAAAATTTACATTTGACTTTAATAAAAGTGCACCCAATATTTTTCATGAAAGTGAGTGCTAGATTTGCACTATGGATTTGGCTGAAATTTGGCAGCAAGTTTAAATCCTACATTGAGCAATTCCTGAGGATGTCTCATTCGGTTTACAGAGATATCTTCTATAAACTTACTTCATGGTTACCAAACTGGACCTGGATAAAACAACTGTTTATATTAGTGATGTACATAGCTAGTGTTTGTATAATAGCTCACTGCATGACCCAATGCTGCAGATGTTGGTCATCCCTTTGGTATAATGTTAGTTGTAAGTGGTAGAGAATGGACAAGATTGAGTTTTGTACATCTCTAAAGGAGAGACTGATGCCTCAGAGCTTTATTTTTTTGATTTTTTAATGTTTATAGGTTTTAGAAGTAGTTGTGTAATAAATTTAGATTTTAATGTAGCTGTATGCAGTGGGTCAATCCCGGCCGGATGCCAGGTATCCACTAAAGCCACTCTCACTCTCCCTCTGCAATTGGACAGAGGAGAAGAAAAAACAGCTAAGGACTCATGAGTTGAGATAAGAGCTGGGAGAGGTCACTTACTGATTTCCTTCACAGGCAAAACAGACTCAGAATGGGGATAGTACTTATAAATTTATTAGTAACAGGATAAGAGCCAAAGAGTGAGAAATAAAACAGTCTTAAAAATACCTTCCCCCCACCCCTCCTTCCATGTTCTCCCTCCTCCCCTCCAGTGGTGCAGGGGGACGGGGAATGGGGGTTACAGTCAGTTGTTGTTTCTGCTGCTGCTCAGAGAGAGGAGTCCTTCCCTTGCTCCTGTGGGGTCCCTCCCACAGGAGACAGTCCTTGATGGACCTCTCCAGCATAAGTCCATCCCTTGGGCAGTAGCTCTTTTCAAACTGCTGTCCCATGGGTCACTGTCATGAGTTCACTTGTTGCAAAGGAAAAAAAAGAGACTAAGCATGGAAATTTTTTTCTCCCCCCTGCCCCACTCTGTGAAAGGGATGTTGAATGGGCAGGTTGGCTGTGTCTTGGGCAATTGACTAACACAAAAGAAGTGACTAGCAGAGTCACATTCCAAGTTGATGGCACTCAAGAGTCTGTGGGGAGGGGAGTTTTTCTTTACTTTTTGTTTTTTCTTCTCCTGGCAAACAGGACTCACTTCATTGTTGCCTGAGCTGCAACAAGGTCTAGGGTGCAGGAGTTCTGAGGTTGTTTTGTTCTCAGTCTGGCTGCCTGGTAGTTTTTTTTCTCCTGGTCCCGGTTGGCCTGCACCCTGTTTTCTGCCCCAGCCTGGGACCTGCCTGGACTTGCACCGGAGAGGAACTATTCCGGAAGGAGGTCATCTTTCCCTCCTCCATTCCCATGTTTTGTTTCGGGTTTTCTTTTTTTTTGGCAGCAGTTCTTGTGCACACCAAAGGAGAGGGGAAGCCACACGGTCAGCCGCAGACAGTGTGAGTTCCTGTTGGGAAAAACTTTTTTTTTTTTTTTTTTCCAGTGACGGGGAGAGACCTCCATTTTCAGCTTCTCCAGTACACGCGGGGGCCCCCCCACATGGCCACCACTGGTGATCCAACAGCACCCCCTGCTGGCCAGTGCAGAGGACTGCAGGTTCTGCATCTCCAGTGATACAACATTGCCCCCTGTTGACTGTGGTTAGAATTGCGTCAAAGGGCACAACTAAACTGTTTACTTTTTTTTTTTAAGGGGATTATTTTTGGGTATAAGATTATTGTTTGGTTGTTTTATTTATGTTCTTTAGTTGTTCTGCCAATACACATATATCTTTTAATAAAGGGCTGTTATTTTTCCTTTTTCCACACTTTCTCAATTGGAGACTCTTAATTTTGGATTTACAATTGCTTGAAGGGAGGAGTTTGGGTCTTCCTCATAACTCATCCTCAGTAAAACACTTGTGTCTCATTAAACTGAGACAGTCACTCCTCCATGGGGTGGTCCTTCACCAATGAGCTGTACTGGAGTGGGTCCCCTACATGGGCCACGAGTCCTACCCAGGGAAAACCTGCTCCAGCGTGGGATTCCCTCTCCATGGGCTGCAGGTCTCCAGCAGGACCCTGCTCCATCTTGGGCCTCCCACAGGGTCACAGCCTCCTTCATGCATCCACCTGCTCCAGCATGGGCTCCTCCACAGGCTGCAGGTGGGCTACAGCTCCAGCACCTGGAGCACCTCCTGCCTCTGCTTCTGCACTGACCTTGGTGTCTACTTTGTTGTTCCCATGTTCTCACTCTGCTCTTCCCTGGTTGGAATTCTTTCTGCACCACAACCTTCTGTTCCTAAATATGTTATCCCAGAGGTGTTACTATAACTCCTGGTTGGTTCAACCTTGGCCAGCGGCAGGAAGTCCGTCCTGGAGCCAGCTGGCATTGGCTCCACTGGACAGGGGAAGCTCCTAGCAGCTTAGCAGCTTCTAACAGAAGTCACCCCTGTAGCCCCCCCTGCTACCAAAACCCAGCCACAGAAACCCACTACACTGTATTATACCCCTTACCCTGAAGCATACTGTTTACACATACCTAACCCTATTAGCCCATTTCATATCAATCCCTCTAAAATCCCATTAGCATGTTTAGTCTTCTTTTCAAGGTAGAATTGTAGAAAAACACCCTAAGGTCTGGACCAGAAGATATCACACAGACACAGCGACCTTCAAGCCCAGAACTTTGGAAGACCTCCAAGGACTGTTCGTGCTGCAAAGAAGATGAAGATGAGGAAGAAGGGGTCCCAAACGCCCCCAGACCCAATTCCTGAAGGGGCGTGTCGAGGCGCAGAACGGGGCAGAACCAGGGCTGGACAGATCTGGAACTGGATGGACCTTATTATAAAATCATAGGACCCTCTCTGGGGGCACACATGGTATGTATTCCCTGGCCCTTTGGCCTGAGATTAAAGCACCTGCTCTCTTTATCTTATACACTAAATTGGCCTGGAGTCTTTTTCCTCCACAGTCTTTTAGGTAACAACAAATAGAAGAAGACTTTTGATCCCTATCCTGTTCACTAATTATACTGCCTCTTACTGTTGTCAAAGAACATTTTGGCCCTACCTTACATTCAAAGTTGTACAAAACCGCCCCTATGCCTACATGACTCCTGTCATTCTAGCCTTGTGCCCTTCAGATGAGCACCGCTTAGTCACCAACAGATCTAAAATAATGCATTGCACTGGTTCTCTCATCCTGTTTGTGTAGCATCTGCAGACTATTCTCAACAAATGCCGTGCTTCACCCACATAAAGGGCCTAATAGATGATGAATTCCAAATTGTATATCACTTTCACCCAGTCTAACATCAGATTGTAGCATTTCACATTCAGAATAAACATGACATAGCAATATTCAACAGCTTAACCAAAGCTCAACTAAACATGTACCAAAGAAAGTTTGTTGACTGTTACCTAGCAGGAGACAATATTTTGTTGACCATATGAGCATCTAGCAACAGACACAAACCTTTTTTGAAAAGAAGAAACTAAATTTCCCATCATACTCTTATTTCAAGTTGATATTATCTAGCTATTAATCTGTAAATTAAGGTCCAAATTTAACATGTCAATCAAGTATTATTAGTAGGTTTTAGGTTCAGCCTAAATTTTGTCATCCTCAGTTTTTCTGCATTACTACAGTTGCACAAGTTATGTATTGCATAAAAGTAGTCTAACAAAAGTCTCTTACAAACATAGGGACTCTTCTTCCCAGTGTCATCACGTTCTTCTCTAACACACCTCCCTCATATATATATATATTAATAAAGAGATTTAAAATAGAGTTTAAATTACAACAATGCAAAAACAAGTGAACAAAAAATGGTATTTGTACCAAGTTTTTTCCAGGAAATATACTGCATCTGTTCTTCTTTCTAGAGTACAGAAGTCACTGCTCTATACTTAACAAGAAAAGGGAAGAAAATTCTCTAAATTTGGCCAAAATGCTGAACAAAACAGTTAGGATATCACAAATAAATCGGTGTATACAAAAGCTAAGGGTATAGAACTGATGCAGCCTTACAACACTTTGAGCATTTCTTTCTATCCACTAGACTCTATCCAGAACTTTGCTAGATTTGTTGAAGTATAACTCACAGGCTCTCCCTAGCATCACCAGTAAACTTACTTTTGTTTTAATAGCAGAAATTAGCCATTTTAGAAGTAGTGGTTAAAGGTAAGCAGGTCAAAAATACTTCACTGTTCTCTTGAAAATAGGTGCAAGTCACCCACATGCTCAGCAAAGTTGATAACTGCAGAGGGAAAGATAAAACAGAACAAGGTTGAGACACCAGGAGCTCTAATCAGATCACATGGTGACCTTACATCAGCCCTCAGTCACACCCCTGTCTTAGTTTAAAAGTTTTGCTCAAGCACAGCTTGGACTGCATGGGGTACATACACGACAATGCACTGTCCCAGGGTGAGTTTTCGGGCTTCTTGGATCAAGGTAACAGTCGCTGCCACGGAAGGCAGGAACCTTCCTGGAATAGAAAGAAGACCTCTCCCTCCGAGTTATTATAACTGAAATAGAAAGAGGACCTCTCCCTCCAAGTTATTTCAAGGCAAAAATGTAGAAAAAGGAATAACAGTTCTTTACTAAATATGTAGAGAGAACAAAAACAGAACAATAACACCATAACTGAATCTTTCAAACAATTAAGTCCTACTTTCCCTTTTGGCACAGTTATAACCACACCCAGCAGGGGGTACTGGCATGCCTCAGGAGGCAGGGGTTATAGTGACTCACTCATGGATGGCAGGGAGTGCTAGTGGGCTCTGGCAAGGCAGAAACTGCAATGACTCACTTGCAACCAGCAGGGGGCATCTGTGGGCTTTTCCTGGCAGTTCCACGGCTGCTGGCAAACAGGGCTCACCACATAGCACAAAGGGAATTCCTCCTGGCTCTGATGGTTGTGGGCATGGTTTTCAGCAAAGGCTCTGGGTTCCCTCAGTCTGGGGGTGGTCAGCAGCAGCAGCAGAGCGGAGCGGTGGGCAATAGGTAGCAGTAGCAATGGGCAGGCAGAAGGCAAGGCACTAGCGAGGTGTGTGAGTAGAAGCTCCCTCACCAAGATGTTGGCTCTGACAGATGCGGGGCAGGTTCTGATGTCCTGGCAGATGATGGGAGATGCAAGGCAGACCATCTCTGGGGGTGCCGGGGGGGTGCCACTAGCACAGGTAGTCAGCAGCAGAAATGCAGGGGGCAGGAGGCAACAGTAGTCACTAGCCCTCCTCACCATCAGTGTTCTCCAAGCCACACAGAGAGAGACAAAATCCTGGCCTACAATTCTTAAGCACTACTCACATACCTCGAGATTTCACTCCAAAGGGGACTTCCCCCCCCTCCCCACCTGCCTGGTGTCTGCTCCGGCTGCAGCCTAGCACAAGCCCTTCCACCCCAAGTCCAAACTCCTTGACCATGTTCCCCCCCACTCCCCAAGCAATTGGATTGGTATGCAGAGGCCCATCAGCCACTCTTTAGTGTTGGCTAACTGCCCCAAGTTCAGCTCCAGCAGGAAGCAAAAGTCCCAGCAAACCACTTTGTTCTGGCCCCCCAACACCCCCAAAATAGCTGTGTTGGCAAGGGACAAATATTCCACAAAAGATTTTAAAACTATAACAACCCCAAAGGTACAGTTGGTTCAGTACAGGAGGAGAGATGAAGGAAGAGAGAGACACCCAAGATGGGTTTGGATTCCCAGAGACCCCAAGGCCTAGCAGCATCACAATGACAGGTCTTTTGTGGTCAAACATATTAGAGCCTTCCTCCATGTCTCTGCCATTGCACAGACATGATGCCACAGTATGTGGTATTAGCTACTTGGACACCAGGCAAGATCAAGTATGGTGCACTTGCCAAAGATCACTGAAGATATGCCCATGAGGCATGGGAACAGGCAATGCCATGCTTTGGGATGGTTACTCACTACCCTTACCCCAACCTGAACTGATCCACTACTTTGCAACACACCTATAACTTCAAGCAGAAAGCTCCCTGGCTGAGGTAAGCAGCATGTACCTACAGCAACCAGCCCGGTTGTGGTCTCATGGACATTACCATTAAGCAGTATGGCTTTTCACAGCTTTTGTTGACTGCCAGCATGTTACTTAATTGCCTCTTGCAGGCAAAATATGGTCCCTGGTTGAAGAGCCCAAGCAAAAGCATATCATTCACACCAGAGACATGATCCAAACCAAACAATTAAATACATAGCAAGTATGGGATAAGCCTATAACTTGGATGAAAATCAACTATGATTTGTTCAAGTTGAACATTAAGGGGCCACTTCAAATCAGTGAAACACAAATATTTCCTCTAATAGCACTAGAAGCTAGACTTATACCATAACATCCTGAAGAAAGTGTCCAAGACCAGTAGCCTTCTTACGCCATCCCTCCTTAGCAACAGCCAATACAACTATGATCTCCTTCCAACTGATGTCTTTGAACTTTTTGATTTTTAGTTTTTTGTAGATTTTAGAAGTAACTGTGTAGTAAATATAGATTTTAATGTAGCTGTATAGTATGTCTCACTTTAGAACAGTAGTTTACATTCACTAAACCCTTTATCCCCATTTCATATCAAATTTTCTAAATTCTTCAGGTGTGTTTAGACTCCTTTTAAAGGTAGAATTGTACATAACACCTCTGTTTAAGAACATTTGCACCCTAGGCCTGAACAAGGTACCATTGTGGTCAAAGCAACCTTCATATCCAGAAGATATGAACTGTACATGCTGTGAAGAAAAGGAAGATGAGGTCAAAAGGAGGTCTTAGGACCCCGGACTCAAATTCTGAAGAGGTGTGCCAGGGGAGGAACTGGGGGGCAGATAGTTCTGGGATTGGATGGACAATACTATAAAATTGTAGAACCACTGCCTGGCATGCATGCATCTTGTCTGTACTCCCATGGGCCAGGAGGCAGTCATTAAAGACCTGCTCTATCTTATCTCTATACTAAATTTGCCTGGTTTATTTTTGCAGCAACCAGGAGGGGCACGGCGAGGACCCTGGGGTTATTAAATACCACCTCACACCATGCACAGGGAGATAACAAATTCAATCTAAGCACTTGTATTAGGTACGGAGCCACTGGTCACAATGTTTCTTGGTCTGTTCACATGGTTGGGGTACCTAACCCTCTATATACTCCCATTTATGCACTCTGTGCTCCTGGTAATGCTCTTTTTCAGAGCAGAGAGACAGATCAGGATTGTTCTGCTGTTGTACTGTGGGATATCAGCTTATGACATGATAACATTAAGAGCAATGAGGGTCATTTGGGATGTGTGTTCTGTGTTGCTCAATACTAGACAGCACCCTCAGGGGGAAGAGAAGGAGAGGAGAGCAGAGCAACAGGCACAGTGGCCACTCAAACTGCAGCTGAACCAGAGGAACAACCTGTGCCAGTAGCAGTTGCCTGCATATAGAAGAAGAAATCCAAGACAAAAATCAGTTTACTCAGGGATGAAGAGGAAGCAGGGCCCTTACAACAGGAGGAAGAGGCAGGGTCAGAGATAATCACCCAATCCTCATCCCTGGGTAAGCTGCGAGATATGCGAAAGATTTCAGTAGCCAGTCCAGTGAGCCCCTGGTGACCTGACTGCTCTGATACTGGAATAGTGCGACTCACAGTTGGAAATTAGAGGGTAGTGAAGCCAAGCAGCTGGCATTCCTGTCTAGGGATGCAGGCATTGACAAGGGGATTGGGAAGGACAGAAACTCAGACTCTGGAGACTACTCCTGTCAAGTGTGAGGGAAAGGTATCTTTTCAAGGACAGTCTTTTAGTGCACTGAGACAAGTGGAACACCATGGAGCAAGGTATCCAGTACCTGAGAAAATTAGCTGTGCTGGAGGTAATCTATAGGGTTCCAAATAATGAGCAATCCCCTATAAATCCAGATGAAGTCCGGTGTGCACAAACCATGTGGTGGAAGTTCCTATGGAGTGTGCCATCATCATACACCAACTCATTGCTGGGGATGTCTATGAAAGAAGAACAAAGGGTAGATAATTTGATTGCCTGTCTCAGTTTAACGAGACAGAAATGTTTGCTAAGAAGGGCAGGACAGGAGAAAATCCAAACTCCTCCCGCTGAGTAATTATAACTTTGAAATTAAGAGGTTTCAGTTGGAAAGGTGTGGTAAAGAAAAGAACAGTTCTTTACTAAAATATGCATATATCTGTGGGGGGGCCAAGACGGCGGGCGCGCAGCCATGCGCTCGGTGTGCTCCTGCAGCTGGGTGGTGGGTGGTGAGGGACCCACTCCTGCTCCCGTGGTTCGTTGCCAAGTTGCATGCATGGGAGATGCTGCCATGCCAATCTGTGTAGTCGATGTCGTGGAGAAGCCGTCGGGAGCTGTGTTTCAATGTTGGAGCAGCGGAGCAGTTGGCAGATGGTCAGTGGCCATGCAGAGGGGTGGACGGGCTGCGGGGCTGAGCCGGGCCAGGTCAGGCAAGGTTGGGCCAGGCAGGAGCCGAAAGGTGGTCGGACAGACGTGGGGGTTCCACGGACTGTCGGGGGTGGATGGATGGTCCCATTTAGAAAGGGGGGGCAGATCCCTGGGCTGGGCCGGGTCAGGTCGGGCAAGAGCAGGGGGGAAGCCGGACAGACCTGGGGTTTCCCTGGACTGATGGGGGCGGGCAGGGTGGCCTCGTTTGAGGGGTCACGGGTAGGCAGTGCTAGGGGGGGCTTGCGGTGGCACAATGGGGGGGAGGGGTGAGGTTGGGATGGGTAGTCAGTTTCTCTGGGGGTTAGGGTGTTTGGGCTGTGGAGGGTGCCCAAGCCCCGGGTGGATGCAGGGACCCCTTACATGTGTTCCCACCCTGCCCAGTGGTATGCCAGGATCACTCCTGCTCAGGCATTGTCACAGTGAGGGTGGGATGTGATGGGCTTGGCTTGCCTGCGGTTTCTGCCCAGGAAGGAGGTGGGGCTTTTTTTTGTGATTTTTTTTTGGTTGGTTGGTTGGTTGGTTTTTTGGTGTTTGTGGGTTTGGTTTTTTTTGTTTGTTTGTTTTGGAATTATAGCATCTTGGAGGGGTGTTTAGGGCAAGGAAGTGTCCCTGGGTTAGAGTGTAGGAAGTTGTGAAGGAAAAGTAGGGAGAGAGAAGGTCTTGTCCAAACAATTTCAGTGGGGAGAGGCCTGTATGCCCTTATGAGGTTGCGAGCTGTGCTGGCAGTGGCATATGCCTCCGGCAGGGTCTCCCATGCCAGACAGGTCAAAACTGAAGGGTCAGATATAACGTGTCCATGGGCAGGATGGGTTCACTAGCCATCCGGCGGTCATCCTAGGAGAAGAACAACTCTAATTTCAAACCCGGGTAGATGGAGCTCACTTAGCCCTGGAAGGCCATCCATCCAAGAGAAGGATACTCTAATAAAACCTGTGTCCTGGGGACATCACTGTCACCGTCCAAGCTTGCTAGGCCCTGGCAGACGAACCTCAGGAGTTCATCTCCTCGGATGGTAAGATTGATGCAGAAATAGACAACAGGTTAGCAAAAGCATACAGAGCTTTTGGTAAACTCCATAAAAGAGTTCGGTGAAACAAACACCTGAAGAAAAGTACAAAGATCAGTGTTTACAGAGTCATTGTACTGTCTACTCTTTTATATGGGTCTGAATCATGGGTCATTTACCACCACCACTTGCATCTCTTTGGCTTCGCAAACGAAGATTTGAGAAGGGTTCCACCCACGCTTGCTACAAGTAATAATAATGGTCAGTCTTCGCGAGCGAAGATCCGGGGAAGGTCTTTCCACCTTCCAGCCTGCGCATTGGATTTTTTAGGTGAGACACAGTGTGCGCGGAACTGAGCCCACCCTTTAATCCTAAGGTTCATCTGCCGGGGCCAAGCGAGCTTGGACGGTGGCAGCGAGGTCCTTAGGACGTAGGTGGGTTGCCTTTAAGGGCTAACGAGCCCCACCTGCCCGGGAGTGGCCCTGACCGGGAATCGAACCCGGGTCTCCGCGGTGATAGCGCGGCGCCTTTACCACTGGACCACCAGGGGCTCCTGCTACAAGTGCACTGATGGTTAAAAAGGTCAATGCGAGATAGACAAGTCTGGTTGCAGAAGGCACAGCAGAAAGACTCCCTAGGTGATATTGACAAGACACGATTTTTTCTGCATTGTCTTTTCTCCTCGAGAGTGATCCTGCGTGTGTTCTCAAAAGCAGCAGCAGCGTTATAGATGGTGTGTCTCCAGGCCTCCCGACTGGAGGCCAGGGTAGACCAATGGTGATGATCAATATGGTCAAGGTTGAGGGATTGATTCAGGGAGTCCTTGTATCTCCTCTTTGGGGCTCCTCTCTTGCAGCAGCCAGTGGCAAGTTCCCCATATAGCACGATCTTAGGGAGGCAGCAGTCCTGCATCCTGGAGACGTGCCCTGCCCAGCACAGTTATGTTCTCAGCAGCATGGCCTCAAGGCTCGTAACTACTGCCTGTTCAAGGACAGACGTGTTGGTCACATAATCCGTCCAGTGGCTGTTTAGGATTGTACGGAGGTAGTGCTGATGGAAGTATTTTAAGAGACGCAAGTGGTGACGGTAAATGACCCATGATTCAGACCCATATAAAAGAGTAGACAGTACAATGGTTCTGTAAACGCTGATCTTTGTACTTTTCTTCAGGTGTTTATTTTGCCAAACTTTTATGGAGTTTACCGAAAGCTCTGTATGCCTTTGCTAACCTGTTGTCTATTTCTTCAATCTTACCGTCCGAGGAGATGATGCTTCCCAGGTAATTAAATTGCTGGACACAGCACAAGGTAACCTGTTGTTTTACCTGCATGATCACAGAGAGGACACGAGGAAGTGGGATGGAAAACCGACCTCTGCCCTGCAGCACCGGTATGTGAGTTGAGAGGAAGAACAACCACCGTATGAAATTCTTCAAGGATAAATGCTGCTCCAGCTTCCAGTGGGCAAGTCCTCAGACAGAACAGAAGGGTTGATGGAATAGAAGTCCAATAGAGAACGGAGACTGACAGTAGACTATCGTGGCCTGAATGAAGTCACACCACCACTGAGCTTGGCTGTGCCAGACATGCTGGAACTTCAGTGCTAACTGGAGTCCAAGGCAGCAAAGTGGTGCCACCATGAATATTGTTAATGCGTTCTTCTCCATTCTTTGAGTAGCAGAGTGCAAGCCACAGTTAGCTTTCACCTGAAGGGGCTTCCAGTACACCTGGAAACGACTGCCACAGGGGTGGAAACGCAGCCCCACTATTTGCCATGGACTGATCCAGACTGCACTGGAAAAGGGTGAGGCTCCAGAGTACTTGCAGTATATTGATGACATCATTGTATGGGGCAACACAGAGGAAGAAGTTTTTGAGAAAGGGGAGAAGATAATCCAGATCCTCCTGAAGGCCAGTTTTGCCATAAAACAAAGTAAGGTCGAGGGACCTGACCAGGAAATTCAGTTTTTAGGAATAAAATGGCAAGATGGACATCATCAGATCCAATGGACATGGTCAACAAAATAGTAGTCACGGTCCCACCAACAAGCAAGAAGGAAACAGGTTTTCCTAGGCACTGGGGGTTTTTGAAGGATGCATATTCCAGATTACAGTCAGAGTGTAAGTAAGTCCTCTCTATCATTTCACATGGAAGAAAAGCAATTCCAAGTGGGGTTCTGAACAACAACAAACTTTTGAACAAATTAAACAAGAGATTGCTCATGCAGTAACCCTTGGGCCAGTCAGGACAGGACAAGATGTGAAAAATGTGCTCTACACTGCAGTCAGGGAGAATGGTCCTTCCTGGAGCCTCTGGTACAAAGCACCAGGGGAGACTTGAGGACGACCCCTGGGGTTCTGGAGTCGGGGATACAAACGATCAAGGCCTGTTACAGCCCAACTGAAAAAGAGATACTAGCAGCTTATGAAGGGGTTTGAGCTGCTTCACAGGTGGTTGGCACTGAAGCACAGCTTCTCCTGGAACCCCAACTGACAGTGCTGGGTTGGATGTTCAAAAGGAAAGTCCCTTCCACACATCATGGCACTGATGCTACGTGGAGTAAGTGGATCACTGATCACACAGTGAGCTTGAACAGGAAACCCCAATCATCCAGGGATCTTGGAAGTCATCACAAACTGGCCCGAAGGTGAAAATTTTGGAATATCATCAGAGAAGGAGACACGCTGAGGAAGCCCCACCATATAATCAGCTACCAGAAAATGAAAAGGGATACACTCTCTTCACTGATCGTTCCTGCCCTATTGTAGGGATACATCAAAAAACACAGTCCTATGTGGTAAGTCATAGAAGCTATTGAGGGACAAGGTGGATCAAGTCAGGTTGCAGAGCTGAAAGTTGTCCAGTTGGTTTTAGATATTGCTGAACAAGAGAAATGGTCAGCATTCTACCTCTACACTGACTCGTGGATGGTAGCAAATGCTCCCTGGGGGTGGTTGGAGTGATGGAGGAAGACCAATTGGCTGCACAGAGGGAAACCCATCTGGGCTGCTGATTTGTGGTAAGATATTGCTGCCTGGGTAGAGAAGTTGGCTGTAAAAGTACATCATGTACATGTACATCTACCCAAGAGTCAGGCTACTGAGGAGCATCACAACAGTGGACAGGTGGATTGGGTTGCCAGGATTAAAGTGTCTCAGGTGGATCTGAACTGGCAACATAAAGGTGTATTATTTCTGGCTTGGTGGGCCCATGATGCCTTAGGTCATCAGGGAAGAGATGCAACATACAGATGGGCTGGTGACCAAGGAGTGGACTTCACTATGGACACTATCTCCCAGGTTATCCAAGAATGTGAAACGTGCACTGCAATCAAGCAGGCCAAGTGGGTGAAGCCCCTGTGGTATGGGGGGAGATGGCTGAAATATAAATGTGGGGAGGCCTGGCAGATCAATTCTATCACACTCTTGCAAAGCCTCCTCTACAGTGGTAGAAGCAACCACTAGATGGCTGGAGACATACCCTGTGCCTCACACCCCTGCCCAGAACACCATCTTGGGCCTTGAAAAGCAAGTCCTGTGGCAACACGGCACCCCAGAAAGAATTGAGTCTGACAATGGGACCCATTTCAAGAACAGTCTCATAGACACATGGGCCAGAGAGCACAGCATTGAGTGGGTGTATCATATTCCCTATCATGCACCAGCCTATGGGAAAATGGAACGGTACAGTGGACTGTTAAAAAACACATTGAAAGCAATGAGTGAGGGACCTTCAAACATTGGGATCTATGTTTAGTGAAGGCCACCAGGTTAGTTAACACTAGAGGCTCTACCAATCGAGCTGGCCCTGCCCAATCAAAACCTCCACATATCATAGAAGGGGATAAAGTCCCTGTGGTGCATATGAGGAATGTGTTAGGGAACGCAGTTTGGATTAGTCCTGCCTCAAGTAAAGGTAAACCCATCCGTGGGATTGTTTTTGCTCAAGGACCTAGGTGCACTTGGTCTGTAATGCAGAGGGACAGGGAAATATGACATGTACCTCAAGGGGGTTTGATTTTTGGGTGAGAACAGTCAGTGATATTGAATTGTATAACATTGGTTGCTGAATGACACTGCCACTATGTGCCATAACTACCATGGACAACAAGGATGGACTGCTCCAGAAATACCAGTTGTGTGCTCCTGATGCAGCTTGCAAACAGCTGACAGCACACCAGCCCTCCTGCCCTGAAAGACAACTAGGACAGATAGAACCCACAGCCATCAACTAAATTAACAGATGTAGTGGGTTTGTTTAGCCAAATAACACTTCTTTTTTTCTGGGAGGGAACATAGGCTAGGTCACCTGATTCATATTGACCAAGGAGATATTCCATACCATATTACGTCACCTCAGATATAAAAGAGGGCAAGGAGGAGGGAGCTCTTTCTTCTTCTTCTGGGATAGCTAGCCAGGCAGACAGCTGTTTCTTGGAGGAGGGAACACTCCATTTCACGTGGGGAAGTAACATTTACTGTTGGTTCTCTTTACTTTATCTATAGTGCTTTTAGTTTTAGGGGTTTTTTTCACTTTCATTCTCTGTGTAAATATAAACTGCCTTTTTTCTTAGTGACTTTCGGTTTTACGTTTTTTTTCTCCTCTTCCTTTTCCCTCTGCAGGGGGAGAGGGTTGTGTGGTTTGTGTGGACACCTGGTGTTCAGCCAAGGTCAAACCACGACAACAGACATTTTGAAGGGATGGCCATTGACCTGTGCTTGTGTGTGTGTGTATATATACATATACACATACATATATATATATATTTGGAAGGTGCAAAGGATCTGGATATGACATAAATGGTATAGAATAAGGGGTGGATAACGTACTGGTTCCATCAAGGACAAGATTAATTTTTGCAGCTGTCAGGAGGGTCACAGCCAGGACCCTGAAGTTATTCAATATCACCTCATGCCATGTGCAGGGAAATAGAGGCAGGTGGAGTTTTTTTGGTTTTGCAGGGGTATGTGGTCTGATGGTGCTGGGTTCCGCATGGTGAGCAATCACATCTCAATCCATCGCCTGTCTTGTACACTCTGCTATTATTATTGTTTTTGTTACTATTCGTTTTCTTATTTCATTGTTGTTTCTAGTACATTGTTTGTATCTCAACCCATGATCTTTACCTTTTTTGTGCCTCCACTTCTCCTCTCCATCCCGTCGCAGGGGAAGGTAGCAAGCAGCACATGGTCTGGGGTGTTTCAGGGGGAACACTAAATTGGGGATTATCACTCCTAAACCACAACAACTGGTCTTTCAAAAAAAGACATGACAGCAGGTCCTCTATAGAGAATTAACATGACTGGTTGCCTCAAGAAACAGTCATTTAACACCTAGAATTATATAGGAGAAGAAACATTACAATCATCTATTCAATTTGAACACTGTTTTCAAGAAGAGTTGAGCTTCAATGCCTTTTCTGATTAGCATTTTGAGTAACTTACAGTCACCCAAAAAAACCTCCAAAAAGATTAGGCAGAGATCTCACTGAAGTAGCAATATCATTAAGAACTGACAAGGCCTTCATCAAACATTGGGCTATGGACATTTTGGTTACCACATTAATGACAAAATAGAGGGGATTTAGATAATAGCTACAAGACACTCAAAAGGTACAAAAGAAGCTTTAACCTCTCAAGCTTAATGCATCACTGAAAGGCGTTCAGCTATGGTGGCACAAGTGTGGGCAGAGTTAGTATTCTGCAAGAGAAGTAATTGGGAGCACAGAGATGAAATTCAGTTTTCTTCAATACATTAGAAGATGCCCATTCTTTTAATAAAGGTGAATGCTTTCATAGATAATTATTCTAGCCAAGATCAGCAAACATTTGCACACCAGTGTAGTTTATATCCATGAATTAGAGGGTTATACAAGCAGACTTTATGCAAGACCAAATGCGTATTCGCAGAATGCATTGTAAGTCAAAGCTACTCCACGGTGTGGCTTTTGTTTTGACAAGGCCAAAGAGGGTGCTGCAAAAGACAGTATTATTTCAGCCTTTCCCTAGGTCTGACAGTAAAAGGTTTAATCTTAGGCATCTCTACAGCTAGAATTTAAACCCAAGAATTTTTGCACAATGGACAAGTGTCTATTGCACAAGAATTGACCCAAGTGGCACAACTGGCTAAACATTGATCTTTACACTTGTTCTAATACTCTGGCAAAGGGTTTTGCATCTTAACTCCTCCAAGTACTTTGTTACAATGAACATTAAAACATATGCTTTAAATACTTTAACTAGGATACATAACTTGGGGAAGAGTCACGTAGCTATTGCTAATGTGTCCCTACTGCTATCAACTTAAGTTTCTTTTCCCAAGCAAAAGCCCTTTACCCAAATTTCTCAATTACTTATATCATTTTAAGAGAACAAAACAGACCAATGGAAACACATCATGTCATGCTCTTAGTACTAAAACCTTAAGGAATAAGACACAGCCTGCTTGCACAGGCAGCCTTCTCTAGGATTAACAAATACTACAATATCTGAAAGTGTCACCCACTTAAGACAGTCCCTTGACATTTCCCTTGTTCTCTATGTGATAGCCTCAATTAAAAAACCCCAAATATCCAGAAAGTCTTAAAGTGACATTTCTTCAAGTCAAGTAAGATTCCAAAATATCATATATGCATCCCAATTCAGTAGCTTTATCATTTTTCTCCTATTTGTAGGCCACTTAGGGCAGATATTTATGCATTTTAAATATTTCAGAAAATGTGGATATAGACAATCAACTTGGCTCATCTTGGCTACTAGTGCTTCAGGGGAGGGTACACAGTGCCAAGGTTATTACTTGAATTCATCTGGTGAGATGAGACATTATCATTAAGTCACTACTGCAAAAGCTTAGTAAATGCAATTCTTCTAACTCAAAATGCTGAATAAAACTTTACATTTTTAAAAAATGAAGTAGCACTCCGGAAAACAGGAAGGTAATTTTGTGCACGTGCATGTGTATGCACATATCTGATGACATGCAGCCCAAATTATATGAGGACATGCTATATTATGAGTCGCATAACCTTTAGTCCAGCCACACTGCAGTTCATCTGTAACTGTTACATTTCCAACTAACTCAGTTACACTTCAAGATAAAATCTCCACCATTTAGCCTATACTACTCATTACTATGAATACCCGATGATAGCCGTAAACTACACTGCCAAACTGCATGTCAAAGAACAGAGTTCTGCAACCATTTTTTTCTGGCATTTCCTACCCTCTAGATGTAAAATGAGCATCATGGATTAGAACTAAAGTGTTATTAAAAAGAAAACATTCAGTGTGAATATATCACTATGTAAAATAGCAAGCAGTGTAAACATGACTTCAGAAACAGTGCTGTAAAAACATGTTTGAGCTTTTGAGAAGTTAGATATGGTCCCACACTCAGTCACTGGCATAATATCACTGCAATAGCAGAGATCTTAAGGATTTACCAGGCAAACAAAATATTAAGAACACCCTTTAACACTCAAGAGTCAAAAGCTTCCATTAATTTTCATAATATGAACCAGATCTAAAGCTATCTACATGCTTTTAGTTACTATCTCTTGAACAGACTCACAAGAAATTTCAAGATGCACAATTCTTCACATTGCTATTCAAGTAATTTTTTATTTTACCATATCCAAGGATCACTGTGCAGACTCATGGAAATACAGCCCAACAATAGAAGAATTATGCAAACTGACAGTGCTCAATCTTTCCAAATGGAAAGCTTTCTATTTTTATCCTAATGACAGAGCTAGGGTCTCCTCTTGCCATACAACAGGACCTAATTGCACCTGGTTTTATAGTCTCAGGAAGTATTAGAACTGCAAACCACTATCTGTGCTTCTTAGCATACACAATATCCCTACTTGTATCAGGAGTCCTAGGGAAAGGGCTGGAAGTTGGCTCCTATCCTTACCTTGCCTGTTGCCTTTTGAAACTAGGCAGATGTCCAAAACAGTCTAGGGGATTCTGTGGGTCCCACAGACACAACCATCTAAAAACCTATATGCAGCAGCAGAGTGAGGGTCAATCAGGTATTCCCCAGGTCTGAGAGTTAGAGATCATAAAGTGTGTTTATGATCTGTGAACCAACATCAGATGTTTCTTGCCTACAGACAGCTTCACGTCTCTTTTATTTTGGAGAAAGGCAACATTAGATGAACCTATCTTACAGATAGGTGGGTTGCATATTAGCATCAATGATACCTAAAGACAACAAAAATAAAAGCTTAAGTACACTGAGAGAGAAGTTTTGTAGCACCTTGCAATGCAGAGGCCTGCAGAAGGCAGTTTTTATGCTGAGAGTAATGCACATTTTTTCCTTGGTACCAAGAAATATTTTTGTGGAGTTACATGTTCTTCCAGTTACAACTTCTATTTGCTTAATTTTAAGTTTTCTAGGAAGCATCCTACAATACAAAACTTTTAAACATGGTGCTCATACTTGCCATAAGTTATCTGTAACAATTCACTGCTCTGAAAAAAAAAAAAATTATTCTCACATATTGCAAGTTGCTTTGAAAGCAAAACAAATCCCTTGGAAGAAGCTGAGATCCAGCAACACAGAACTCTAACCAGTACACAGTTAAGTTACAAAAAGAAGGGAAAACAATCCCTTAACAAGTATTTAGCCCCCACATTACTTGAAAAAACTAAGCATAATGTTTTTGTTCCTCCTCCCCAGTTGTGTCAAGACTTGCTCCTTCATGTAGCAAAAATATCTTATGAAATAAATTAAGAACTATCAAACTCTAACAGTGCAGTTCATTTTTCTTGTTTCCTTTCATGTTAGGTGTATTCATTAAGGGTTGGACTTGATGACCTCAGAGGTCTTTTCCAACCTGGTTGATTCTATGATTCATTTTCATCTACCCAGCCTAAATCCAAGGAACTTTCAATATTGACTCTTGCTCTACATTAAACATGCTTCTTGACACAGCATACTTGATCAAACTGTTCTTCTGGGCAGCACTACACATCTAATGAAGTTTTTATTTATATAATTTCTCACTTGCACCTTCTCTGAAATATTGATTCCCAGCACAAGAATGGGAGATAACCAGTGCATGAAATAACTCCTTCCTTGAGGGTGGTGATCTGGAACCTGAGCAAAGGGTTGCCCAAAATATTATTCCCAGTCATAATGAATAGCTACATAAAGTCACTAGATAAGGCAAAGATTGACAGGGATAAGGAGAGCCATGCAGAAACACCTGGATTTGTGACAACCTTCACTGCAGATGTACACTTAGCTGATTGCATGAAGAGGGGCTTGTGGTTCAGAACTGGTCCTATCCCTCATTGATACAAGCTGCTCTCCACAAAGTAGTTGCTGCCCTTTCCATCTAGCTAGGAGTTCCTAAACTATGACGTACTGCAGTAGACCCGAGTATGCTATATTAGTTTATAAAATATGCTTAGATGCTGTGCTTGAATTTTTAACAAGTCCCCAACTTTATCAATATCTTAGTGCTGGCTACAATAACCTACCATTTAAACAAACATTCAGGGGGACAAGTTTTCTTCTTCAATTTATCAAATACTGGTTACAGGATTAGCAACTGAAACCAGAATCTGTTGAAATGTTGAACCAGCCTTTAACAGTAGTAGTTCCTATTAAGAAGATACAAAGAGAACACTTCTTGTATTTCAGTTTATTCAGCTAGTTCAACAACCCAGAGAGAAAGGTCATATTTATCCAAGAATAAAGAAGGTGCCAAAAGCTGATGTTACCAGCTCCAAGTGTTCCATGAGCACAAATCAAGCATTTGTACTCCAAATCAACTATCACTAATACTTTAAGGTCCCATTAAACACAAGTCTTTCTCAAAATATTTATATTTTAACTTAACTAGAAGGCTTTGTACTTCCCCTCCAGTTCCTACCCTCAAAAGGAAGAAAATTCCCAAACTCTCATTGCCACAAAATTGAAAAGAAGTTACAGAGTGCATATTTCTAATCCTGCTTACCTGCCTTAGGAAGCTAAAAAGACAAAACAAGATGAAGCTAGATTTTCATCAAGTCAAGAAGTCTTAAAAACTTATAAGATGTTGATCTGAACTAGTGCTCACCTTGCATATACTATGAATATATCATAGAAGTCAACCCACAAAGAAAGTTAGATATTAACCTTATCTCTAAATAATTCAGTAAGCCAAGTATAACACATCTAAAAATTTGCCTGAAGGCCCAATATAGACAAAGTCAACAACATCACTTCTCAGGACCAAAGGATTCCTTCTCCCTAGTGACAGAAGAGTGGTCTAAAAATCACTTTTTCATAGGCTCAGAAGTTAAGATGCATAACCAAAGATCAAACAATACCAAAACAAAATCCACCGTGTGCAGCTCCTCATGGAGGAAAGATGAGACAGAAACAACATATGAGATACTTCAGCAATGCTGCTTGAAGGGAATTCCTCTGCTGTGGAGGGACAAAGGCATCAGGAAACCTTCATCTCCCAGTCAAAATAAGCATCACAGGATTGGTCAGAAGGATTTAGAAGAAAGGTACAACAGTTCAAGGACATATAATACCAAAAAAGATATCACATTCATAATACTGAGGTAAGGCAACTGGCAACACTTGTTAATACACATGCCTGGATCATTTAAGAGGTTGCTTCAGTTTCTTTCCAGGAACAATTATAAACATACAGTCCAGAGAGCTCCCCAACCAAAGATATTTTGATCCAGTGTGATTTCTTTGAAAAAAATAGATAAGTAATGTAAGGGCAGGAAGAGGTTGCCAAACCATTTGGATGTAAAAATGACCCAATTACCAACCCAAGACTAGTGCAACTTCCTGAATAAGTAATAATGAAGGCGAGTCTAAGAATACACCTATCACACCTACATGAGCATGTCAACTAACTCATTACAAAAAGCAAGCCTTGTGCTAAAGCCTTCCCTTCCTTCTAAATGATGAAGCCAAACTGAATGCGACTCAAATCTATTATTCCCCATGCTACAGGTTATTTTGTTTTTGTGTTAAAAAAGCTCTTAAACCTTGACCCAGAGGCCAAGATGCATGTCAGCCAAGCAAAGAAATCATCCAAAAATTAAATTTGGTTTGACAGAAATCAAAGGGCACGAAATGAGAGACACAGAAGCCACTACTAAAACAGTAACTCCTGGGAGAAGCAAGTTGAAGAGGATATTATTTTGCTAGAGACCAAGCAGACATCAAGTGCAAACGAGCATGCCTGATCCAACATATCCTCTGCAGGCACTATGTTTTTTCAATTGCTTCCTTTAAGAAAAAACACGCAATTCCTCCTCCAATTGTTTTGAGAATTTAAGTCTTCTCCCTTTCTGGGGCAGCAGTGCCAGATTTCTTGCTTACTATATTTACAAGAGAACCACAAGATTTTTTTTTGTTAACAGGAAGACAGAGATAAATTAAAAGCATTTATCTACCTTCATCAATTATGTGTTGCTGTAGCCATTTGAAGGCTGCCCTCTAGAAGTTTGGAGAGGAAGAAAACGGAAAAAAATAATGAAAAACAGTCCTGAAATCCATGAATTTTTGAAAAAAAACCACAGCCTTTATCTTGACTTAGTCATCCTACACGACAAACAAAGCTATCGGGGGAAGCTCCCTTGAAATAAATATACACAGACTAGAGCCAAGAGGGTAACTTGGGGGTAAAAGGGAAGAATTTGCACCGTGCCATGAGGTACCTGCCTTTCTTTGGGGTTAAAATAGAAAAAGAATAGAGACAGTTGTAACACGGCCTCCTCTCCCCAGAGGGCATCCTGGGAGGAGAAGAGGCCCTCCAGGCCCCAGCCAGCCTGCCCTGTAGACCGTCCCCACGCCACCGGCAGCGGGCGGAGAAGGGCAGCTCAGAGAGCACCATCTACGGGCGCCGAGCCGCCCTGCCCTCCCTAACCCCGGCCCCCTCCCGCAAGGGGCGGAGGGGCTGACAGCGGCCGCGGGCCCGCTGCCCCGCCACGGCCCCTCCGAGCCCGACAAAGAGACCCGGCAGGCGGCGAGGGGAATGGTGCAGGCCCCGGCGGCGGGAGGCCCGGTCCACCAGTGGGGCGGGGAAAGGTCGTACCTTGAAGTACCCGCCCTCGTAGAGGGTGTTGGGGGGTCCGAAGATCGCCACCTCCCAGTTGTAGAGGTCGGACTCGTCGACCAGGGTGATGCGGAAGCCCTCCACCGGCTCCTCCTGCAGCGACTTCAGCTCCAGCATCAGCGCCTTCTGCGAGCTGCTCATCTGCTGCTGGGCCATGGCGCGGCGCGGCCCCCGCCGCCCACGCTGCTGCTGCCGCTGCCCCGCCGCCGTCGCGCTGCCCCCACAGGCCCCCCGCCCCTCCTCGCGCTGACAGCCGTCGCCGCCGCCGCCACTTCCTTTTGTGACGGCGCCCACTCGCAGCTGACCTCAGCGCGCCGCGCCGCACTACGCAGCAAGCCACACCCTACCCCGCGTCCCGCCCCTACCGGCGCGCTTAAAGGGGCAGCGCTCTCCACCACAGCGTTTGCGGAGTGTGTGAGTGGTTCCTGGTGTTACATCAGCCCTTACGGACCAGGCCCGCATCTCGCCTGGAGCGGAATAGAAGTTGCGTGCTGAGTTATGAGTGGGATAGAGAAGGCGGTGCTCTGTGGGTGTCACGGATGGGTACGGCGACCCATGGCCAGTCGGTGCTGCTGCGCTGACAGAAACTCACGGTCAAAAAAGAGCGGTTTTTGTACAAAGGATGGTTTTTGAGAAGCGGCCTTGCATGACCCAGCGTCATCTAAAAGCCCTGCAGCAACCCCCAAGCAGCAGGAGAGGAACTGGCAGTTACCTCTCTCCTATGGGTGTTGTTTTCATGTGCCTCCACAGATATGTGAGGTGCTACAGGCAGAAAATGCAGTTTCAATCCTTCCTCCCATTTTTAGATACAGTTAAGGGAGAAAAATGTTTGCAGAGGTGGAAAGGTACATCGACCTGTGAATATGAGCAAGAACCTCAGATCATGCTTGCGATCTCCTATACCTTATCCAGCCTTTAATAAGTAATACTATTGTTAACTATATTATTCATTGTAAAAATAAATAAATGAAAAACCCAACGTGATTATGCAGGAGGAGGAAAACTAGCATAGCACAACCCCTGATGTGGTGAATCTGGAATTCACTATTGGAAATGTTAATGTATGCACCTGGCTTGGCAGCACAAAGGACTGCCCAGCTGCATAAGAAATATCTGGTGTGGAGACAGAGTTGCAAGCTAGACATCTTATCTCAGTCAAGATAGGAGAAGTAATAAGGATGTAACAACCCTGACAGAGAAAAGTTGATGACTATTTCTTGGTAAAGAATTAATGTGATTCTAGCGGGATGTGATAGTTTGGACCTGGCTCCTTGCCAAATGCCTGAAAGTCACGACAGCAGCCCCCTTCCCCCCTCCCTTCTTCCCTTAGGGCAAAGGAAAAAAAACTATAAAAAAAAAAATTAAAGAAACCAAAGTCAAGCTGCTTATATAAAAATATATATATTTACGTAAATTACAGTTATATACAGTTAAGATGCTATATACACAGTAAAAGGGGATCCACCCCCCCACCCCCCCCGAATGGATAGGGAAAGGGGAAAAAGGGGACAAAAGGGACACCGAACAGGTATACCCGATCAAACTCAAGAACTATACTAATAACTAACAAAACAGATCTCACCACTTCCCTTAGAAAAGCAGGATTGGCAGACACAGCCAGCACTCTTCGAACTCCCACGTGGCAGGCCAGCGGTCGCTGCAGGCCTCAGCTTTAGATAAGCGAGACCAACGCAGGGACCCACTGTTCCTGAACCTCACCGGAAGAGAAGAGAGAGAGGTCTCTAATCTCTAACTTATTTATACCCTGGTTTACATAACAATCGTATGGAATACTGGGTACTTGGCCACTTCCTTGGTTACAAACTGGTCACCAGGAAGGCCTAGATCAAAACCATCACACAGGAATAATTTAAACAACTAATAGGTTGTGTTAAGTTCTAAAGTAATTTTAATGTCCCCCAAAATGACAGAGTTATTTGAAGGAAATCTCTGTTGTCTGTGGACTTGTTTTCAAATAAAATTGGAGATGAATAAAAGTGAAAATCACGTAACACCTTAATATAGATCTGTGGCATTAGATTACATGGAGTCCAGGGATGAAATGGTAGAAGACCCTGAGATGCTGCTGTATAGAGAGGGATTGAGGAGTGTTTACCTTTAGAGATTACTACCCTGGAGTGAGCTGAGATTTACAGAAAGTTGCTTAATTCTGCTCTCACATCCTCAACCTAGGGGCTGGAGGGCTGGATCCCAAACTCTTGTGTGGCTGAAACACTGTTTTGTTGGAGGAGCTCCTCAGCAGCAAGGTCATACTGTGCTGGGTGTGTTTTCTGGTAGGAGCTCAGACCCATGTTTTTTTTATTTATGTCTTAGAATAGAACAGAATATACTAGAATAGTTCAGTTGGAAAGGACCTACAATGATCATCTAATCCAACTGCCTGTCTACTTCAGGGCTGACCCAAAGTTAAAGCATTTTATTAAGGGCGTTACCGTCACAGGAGAGAGTTGAAGGCTTTGACAAAGTTAGTAAAGAAGCCCTACTGTTGAAGTCACAAGGTGCAGGAAGGACTCCCTTGCTTTCTAAACTCCTTCTCAGAGGAGAGTTTAGGTGCAACTAAATCCTATCTTAGCCTCAAACTGTGTGAACAGTTTAAGGAATTATAGAAGTGTGATTAAATCACTTTGTCCCACAGGTTTCAATAATGGCAAAACAGATATATTTATATAAAATGAATTATTTATTATGACAAATGAACAGACAAGTGAACAGATTCTAGGCCTTATAGGGGTAGGTCATCCTGCCACAGTTACCCAAATGCCTCTTAAACACTAATAGACATGGAGTATTGACCACCTCTCTAGGAAGCCTGTTCCAGTGTCTGTCTACCTTCTCTAAAAATAAATGGTTTTGAATGTCAAGTCTAAACCTCACCTGATGCAGTTTTGAACTAATTCCCACAGATCCAGGGAGAAGAGATCAGCAGGTCCCTCTCCACTTCCCCTCCTCAGGAAGCTGCAGAGAGCAATGTGGTAGGCCCCTCAGCCTCCTTCTCTTCAAAATAGACAAACCCAGAGCCCTCAGCTGCTCCTTAGAGGATATGCCTTCCAGCCCTTTCACCAGCTTTGTTGCCCTCTCCTGGACACATTCACATACCTTAACATCCTTCTTAAATTGTCTTGGGTTGATGGACATAATGTTTTGTCAATACAGGATCAGGTTGATTGTCAGGATACGTGGGCTGGGAGCTATGTTTTCACTTTGGTGCCAGGCTTCCTGGGTAACAAGTACTTCCATCACCATTAGGTTTGTCCAACCATCTCATCTTGGTTACATCTGAAAGTGTTGCAGACATGATGCTCTCAGCAGTGCTCTCTCCAAGAGAGAAAAAGCTCTTCACATCTGCCCACCATGTCCAATCCAGCCCCATGACAGGGGTCAGTAATGAATCTTTGTATTTATCCCTATTCTTCCCAATCCCAGTATCTTGGTCCCAGCTACCCATGCTTCATGACTGCTCCCTGCTCCCAAAACCTTATCAGCCCCATTCACACCTCCACCCCCACCTCCCAAATGCCCAAGTTTAACACAACATCATTTCCAAATGCCCCAACCCTAGCACCCACTTACAGCTGCCCCTCCACATGACCTGTTTCCATTGCTAATAAGTCTAATAATGCATCCAACCTGGAGGACCACACTGGTACCTTCCCCAGTTGATGCCAGGCAGCAAGGACCTGATCCATTAACACAGCATCCCAGCTCACATTATGGTCAAATATGGCTTTGCTCAGGCTTGGAGGAAAATGTTAGGTTGATTCAATGTCCAGAAGCTGAGCCCTTTGGGGATTGTACTGTCCCTATTTCTATGGTAATCAAAACATCTTTCCTTGCAGCCAGCCTCCAGCACAGGCTTTGTCTGAACCAGCCTAACACTGGGAAAGATGGGAGAAGCAAACTTTAGAGCTTTTCAGGATTTCTCCCTGTCTACTGCCTGTCTCAAATGTTAATGAAAGAGGTAATCATGCGAGGCAGAAAGCAAGCCCTGATGTATTCAATAGGGTAGGCTGAAAATTTTCCATCAGGTCTGCTTTTGGAGAGAATATTGGTCTTTTTCCCCCCAGCTTTTTATTCCCCCCACTCTTATGAAAACATTTGATGATCACAGGAAATAGAAACTGTCAAAGCAATGGAGCACTTTGAAGCCTGGGCAGCCCCCTCCAAGGCTCTTGTCTGCATTTCTGCTTGTGCCCCTGGGGAGCTGCTCTACCTGGTGTCCCCTCCCCCATGACCAGGCTGCCCTGTGGTTGACATGACTTTTTGACTTATATGACATTTTCCTCTCCTAATCAGAACCAATATATCTCAGTGAAAGGATTAAGTCTTGTCCTCACAGATGGTCACTGCCCACCTGCAAGCAGGGCTCTTCATGAGGTGTGCTCTGCCACAAAATGTAGTTGTTCTCTCTTCATCTCCTTTTTCACCTGAAGGAATCAGTTTGTTCTTTGGGCTCAGAGAACAAGAAATAGGGTCTGGTATATTAACAGGTGGCTCCAGGAAGGAGAAGTCTTACCAGGAGACGAGGAGGCTACATGTACCATTAATCCTGCCCCCAGCAGCAGAACTTGTCACTATAAACTGGGCCTCAAGATGTCACTAGTGCCTGATGTAAATCTGAGATGAAAACTTCCATTCAATTTCTTTCTGCTTTGTTCTTATAATCTATTTTTAATATTTTTTTTTCTTCTCCTTCCTCCTTCCTGTGAGCCATGTTCATGAAGGATGACAAACTGAGAGTCTTCTGCTTAGCTGACACCATCTCCTCTCCTGCTGCCTCCTCCCAGATTCTCTGCTCCACTGAGGCATCAGCAGAGATCCCAGTGACTCTGGGCTGGACTTTAACGCCATCTCACCCCTGGCATGACAGATGGATGCTCCTGTGATGGAAAAGATCAGGCGGGGGTTAGGCGCTCTTCTCATCTCCCCTGCGAACTGCTTACAGCCCCCTCTAGAGACCCTTGTAACTCAAGCAACCGACAGCTATTCCTTGGGCTGTACTGAAGCAGAGCAGGACACCTGGAGGTCCACCTCATCACCCTCCTGCCTCAAGGCAGTATCAGTTTGTCCTAAACAGCCCAAGACATATTTACTCAACCAGTTCTTTAATATTTCTCCTTCAAACTGCCCAAAGTGGAAATTTACTTGCTCCTAGCTCAACGTGTCTCTGGGCTCAGCTCATCTCCCTGCTAGAGAGCTGTTATATGTGTGTCCCCAGTGAATCTCATCCTGTTTCTTCTTGTCCAGGCCACTATGGGGATATGGAGGATAGAGAGAGGGGTCAGGATTATTTCCTCCATCTCTTTCCTGGAGTGCCATTGTCCAGACTGGATGCAAATCTCCAGGAAAGGCCATACCAGTGTTGGCAGTGCATCATTCCCACTACAGCAGCACGCATTGCCTGTGGGCCAAGGGGAAACACCACTTCGGGCTTTGCAGGCTGGTTTCTCAGCCCCAGAGGAACTGGTGATAGAAGAATCTGGGGGTGCTTCTTTTATTTACACTAGATACCTCGGTCTCAGACCAAAGGGTAGACAAACACCACAGTAATGGATCTCAGTCTAGGCACTAATGCTTTGTTGCCAAGGAAACATCCCCAAAAAAATCCATGAGCATTTAACAAGAGACATCAAAGTGCAATTCTCTGCTCTGCTGCCCAAGTGAGCAATGCGGAATTACTGCATGTGGTGATTCACACCTCTCAAAAAAGAGAACATCTGCACAAAAGTCCTCACCTTCACATTGGCACCTATATAGGTTCCTATATTTGGGGAACAGAGCATCCAAGCACTCAAGGGAAGCAACTGTGAATCTTTGAGGATAAAGATCTGTCCGAAAATCACCTTTTAGCTCTCTTTCACCTAAAAATAGGGCAAGCTGATCCTCAGGCAGAACTCATCACAGGGATGACAAGATGCTTTTGAGCATCAATCGGCAGCATCTGGATTAATGGGAGCCTCCTGCATCAGCTATTAAGAAAGAAAGAAGGGTAGGAAGGCTCTGCAGAGGGATCTGGACAGGTTGTATTGATGGGCTGAGGCCAACAGTATGAGGTTCAATAAGATCAAGTGCTGGTTCCTGCACTTCAGTCATAATAACCCCATGCAATGCTATAGACTGGGAGCAGAGTAGCTGGAAAGGTTCCCAGCAGGAAAGGACCTGGGGGTGCTGGTCGACAACCAGCTGAACATGAGCCAGCATGTGCCCAGGTGGCCAAGAGGGCCAATGGCATCCTGGCTTGCATCAGAAACAGTGTGGTCAGCAGGACTAAGGAAGTGATCGTCCCCCTGTACTCAGCACTGGTGAGGCTGCACCTCGAGTGCTCTGTCCAGTTCTGGGCCCCTCACTGCAAGAAAGACATTGAGGTGCTGGAGCACATCCAGAGAAAAGCAACAAAGCTGGTGAAGGGTCTGGAAAGTAAGTCCTATGAGGAGCAGCTGAGGGAGTTGGGGTTGTTTAGCCTGGAGAAAAGGAGGCTCGGGTGATCTTATCACTCTCTACAACTACCTTAAAGGAGGTTGTAGCCAGATGGGGGTCAGCCTCTTCTCCCAGGCAACTAGCGACAGGATGAGGACATAGCCTAAAGCTGCACCAGGGGAGATACAGACTCTAATATACAGTCAGGTAAGCAAGCCCACAACAAGTACAGGAACCTGCTCATGACTAGCTAAACTGCAATAACAGCTATAAATTCCATTTAGTACATCCCAATGAAATCTTTCATTATCTTGAACCCTTCGAGCCCTACACTGGGCACCAAAAAGGACTGTCATGGTTTAACCCAACCAGCAGCCAAGCCCCATGCAGCCACTTGCTTACTCCCCCACCAGCTGGATCCAGGAGACAATCAGAAGGGTAAAAGCTGGAAAAATCATGGGTTGAGATAAAGACAGTTTATTAAGGAAAGCAAAAGCTATGCACACAAGCAAAGCAAAACAAGGAATTCAGTCATCCCTTCCCATGGGCAAGCAGGTCTTCAACCACCTCCAGGAGAGCAGGGCCCCATCACATGTAATGGTGACTTGGGAAGACAAACACCATCACTTCAAACATCCTCCCTTTCCTCCTTCTTCCCCCTACTTTATACACTGAGCATGATGCCATATGGTCTGGAATATCCCTTTGGTTAGTTGGGGTCACCTGTCCCAGCTGTGTCTTCTCTCAACCTCCTATGCACCCCCACAGCCCCCTTCCAAGCATGGCAGTACAAAAAGCAGAAAAGGCCTTGGCTCTAAGCAAGCCCTGCTCAGCAACAACAAAAACATCCCTATATTATCAACCTTGTTGTCTTAGTTTAGCAAGACACAAATGTCCATTAAGGAGAGGAGGGGGGGCAGAAAAGAAAGGCCAACCTCCTCCCCCCACGTTATTACAACTCCAAAATTAAGAGGCTTCAGGTGAAAGGTGTGGAAAAGCAAAAATAACAGCTCTTTATTAACAAACCTGAATAAACAAAGTCCTAATTCCCCAGGTGGGGGGTGGGGGGGCGTGGGGGCAGCCAAGTTGTCCCCCGAGGCTCAAAAACTGCTCACAGCCATGTGATCGATGGTAGCTTCCATGGCCAACAGTGAAAGAGGTTTTTTCCTGCTGGTCCCAGGGCTATGGCATGGTGCTCGGGTCAGCCAGTCACCCCGGGAAGACGCTCTGATAATGCTGCCCCACAGCCTGGGGCAGAATACCTTGCTCCAAGAAGGACGGGGCTGATAAAGGGTGATCAACATATAAAGCAGTGATACAAAATTGTAGCCTTAGTTGCTTACTAGCTAATTTTTCGATAGAATTAGGATAGGGCCTTGCTTGCTTATGCTAACTCACAGACAGGATATAGTTAATTTTATAACGAAGACTTTAGCAGGAACAGAAAAGCTTAGAGTTTAGATAAGGGGCTTTGAAGCTCATGAGAGAGAGACCTTGAAAGTTGATAAAGAGAAGCTCCTGAAGAAGATACCAGTTTTGAGTTAATTGGACATTGCCAACTCAGCAATTCTTTGCAAAGGTAAGAAGTTCAAGCTGAGGAAGACTTCCTACTTCATTCAAAAGACCCCCAAAGACCCCTGAAAGAAAACCCCAAGAGGGCATTCCAAGGTAGAGTTATAGGAGTGGTGTATGTTAATGATTTCCCCTCTCACTTTTCTGGAATTTGCTGACACAGCTAACGCATATGTAACACAACTAATGTATATCTAATACAACTAATGCATATGTAACATTATACTGCATAAAAAGAGCTGAACAAAGGTAATGGGTGTGTGTGATTGGCGGAATTATCCCCCATGCACCCGGCGCCATGAATAAACATACCTGCTTCAATACTCTTAGCAAGTTTTGTAGTTTGTTTCCTCAAGTCAGGGCTCTCCCAGACATCTTCCCATGGCAGTGTCCAGCAGGGAAAGGAAAAGAAAACCCTTCTCCTCTGGTAAAAGAGGGGGGGACAGCCACATCCAAGGCATGGCGCTGGCTGGTTTTAAAGAGAAGCCCCCAACTCCCATGCTGCCCTGCGCATGGCCCCACTCCTTCCCCCTTCCCACCTCCCCACACCCCGGAAAAAAAACGTGTGTGGGGGGAGGTGATTGATATTGGGGAAAAATTCCAACGTCTCTTTTTCAATCCTATAACATTATCCACCCCAAATTTTTTCCCATATTAACATGCTATATTGGATTCAAATTTTCCAAATATACATATATACATTACCCCAACTGTATACATATTACAAATATTTACATACAAATACAGGTACAATGTTATGGGTAGTTCACCCAAAGATAAGGTCCCCTTGAGGCATACATTGTGTTTCTCCATCTTAGGGCATTACCCACCAGGTGAAGCCTAGTCCTTGAGCAAAAACAATGCCACAAATGGGTTTACCTTTGCTCCAGGCAGGATTAATCCAAACTGTTTTACTTAAAATACCTCTCAAGTGAATCACTGGGACTTTGTCCCCATCTACCCTGTGAAGGGACTCTGATTGAGCAGGACCAGCTTGATTGACAGAGCTTCTAGTGTTGACTAACCATGTAGCCTTTGCTAGGTGCTGATCCCAGTGTTTGAAAGTCCCTCCACCCAATGCCTTCAGGGTGATCTTCGACAGTCCATTACACCGTTCAACCTTCCCCGTGGCTGCTGCATGGTATGGGATGTCATAACACCCACTCAATGCCATGCTCTTTCGCCCAGGTGGTAACTAAACTGTTCTTGAAGTGGGTCCCATTATCTGACTCAATCCGCTCTGGGGTGCCGTGTCACCAAAGGACTTGTTTTTCAAGGCCCAGGATGGTATTTGTGGCAGTGGCGTGGGGCACCGGATGTATCTCCAGCCATCCAGTGGTGGCTTCCACCATGATGAGCACATAGCGCTTACCTTGGCGGGTCTGTGGCAGTGTGATATCATCAACTTGCCAGGCCTCTCCATACCTATACTTATTCCGACATCCACCATACCATAGGGGTTTCAGTCTCTTAGCCTGTTTAATGGCAGCACATATCTCACAATCATGGATTACCTGGGAAATGGTATCCATGGTTAGATCCACCCCTCAGTCTTGTGCCCATCTATAGATGGCATCTCTGCCCTGATGGCCTGAGGCATCATGGGCCCATCGAGCTAGGAACAACTCTCCCTTGTGCTGCCAGTGCAGATCTACCTGTGACACTGCATAAGCAGCTCGGTCTGCCCGTTCATTGTAGTGATGTTCCTCGTTGGTTCGATTTTTGGGCACATGTGCATCTACATGGTGGACTTTCACAATCAACTTCTTGACCTGGGTGTATTTGTGATTAATTAGACACTGCTACTTTTGGTCTGTGTTTGGCCCAGCCACCTGTGAGAGTCTGTTCTTTCCCTGCCAAATTATGAGAAAACAAGCACTGAGAAATGAGAACTTCGTCCTTGAAGGAAGCATCTTGTATAAACTGAAGTTAATTGGGACCTTACTATTGGGTTGACGGCCCTCCAAGGACATTTGAAGGAGAAAGTGAAGAGGAGGGTGATGAAGTAAGCCCCCAGACTCATTTAGCAAAGACCCCCTGAGGTGTACCATGCAGACGGGGGAAAATTCCAATGTACACACGTGTGTGCAAAAGGGGTACCACTTACATAATGGAGGGAGGGACTGAAGGCCTCTAGCTGGGTGAGGCTGGCCACACCTGTCTAGGTAGATGGGGGTGCGCTGTATTAAAACTTTCCTTACTCGTTTTATTTCCTCGTTTCACAGATTTTTTTTTTTGCCATTTTTTTTCCTAAAATTAATAAACAAGATTTTTCTCACAATGGCTCAACCAAAACTTTCAAAAAAACAAAGTCCTAATTCCGCGGGGGGCGGAGGGGGAGGGAGGCAGAGACCGAGCTGTCTCTGGACGCTCAACATCTGCTCACAGCCACATGATTGATGGTGGCTTCCGCGGCCAACAATGAAAGAGGTTTTTTCCTGCTGGTCCCAGGGCTGTGGCACGGTGCTTGGGTCAGGCAGTCACCGCGGGAAGATGCTCTGATAATGCTGCCCTAAGGCCAGGGGCAGAATACCTCGCTCTGAGAAGGTCGGGGCTCTCCCAGGTGTCTTCTCATGGCGGTGTCCGGCAGGGAAAGGAAAAAAAAACTTCTCAGGGAAAAGAGAAGGGGGCTGCCAAAATCGAGAGTGGCTGCCGCTGTGTCCGTCAGTGGACAGCAAGTCCCATAAACAAAAGGGCGTCCAAGGTGTGGCGCTGGCTGGTTTTAAAGAGAAACCCCTCCCCCCACACATACTCCCATGCTACCCTGCGCGTGACCCCGCTCTTTCCCCCTTCCCGCCTCCCCGCACCCCAGAAAAAAATGGATGGGGGGGGGGGTGATTGATATTGGGAAAAAATTCCAACATCTCAGACACTGGGAAGAAAATTAACTCCTCTCTAACCAACACCAGCATGGGGTGTTGTAATGGGTTTGTTACCCTCTCTGAGAAGAAACGGAACTAGGATAGATCATCTGATGTATATTCTACCAATAAGATATTTCGCCCCATGTTACGTCACTCTAGATGTAAAAGAGACGGGAAGGAATAGCTGACCAGATGGGCAGCTGTTTCTTGAAGGACGGGATGCTTTGCTTCATGTGGGGAAGTACAATTTCTTGTTGGTTCTTTTTTACTGTATTTGTAGTGCTATTAGTTTTAGTTGTTTTTTTTCCTTTTCCCTTCTCTGTGTAAATATAAACTGCCTTTTTCTTAACGAGTTTTGGTTTTACTTTTTTTTTTCCTCTTCTCAGGTGTGGTCAGCTGGTGTTTAGCCAAGATCAAACCACTATAGGTGTTTTTTTGGTTTTTTATTTGGAAATTCATCCCATTTCCCAAAGAACTTTGAGATGTTGTCTTCTTGCAAGGGGATACATATCTGCTTGTTGTACAGGGCTTTGCCTCAATGTCTTCCTGGTGGGCTTGGGGGTTACTGTCTTGGTGATGACAGAGGCCAGAAGCAGTTGTGTGGGGTGGGGTCTGGGGATTGTGGTGACTTGTTGAGCTCTTGTTGACTCAGCCTTCTGTTTTCACCAGGCTTCAGCAGCTTTTTGGCCTTCATGTTGGTTGCCTACCTGCTGATGAAATGCAAGATTGTCAAGATGATTACTGGGTACCAGGTACTGAGGAGCACCCTGCAGTTCCTAGGCAAGTTTCCAGGGGCCTCTCTGGGCAAGGAAAGGTTGGTGTCAGCAGTCTCTGCATGAATCCTGAACACAGTGGGGGAAGGGGTAATTGTAGCTCTTCTCTCTGTGATGCTGAGACCCTGTGGGTGGGATGGACAGAAGGGAAGGCAGCAGAGCAGGGCTGGATGGAGCAGCTTGCAGGGGGGTGGGTAGGTCCCATCACAGGGTAGTGACCAGTATTGCATTGTAGCACTGCTAATGTTGCGAGACCATGGTGATGAGGTGGTGGTGTCTTGGTGTCTGTGCTGCACCATGGCACTAAGGACTGTTTGCTTTTCTAGGCTGTCCTAGATGATTTCCACCAGGCATTTGAAGTGTTCTTTGTGGATCCCTCTGGACTTTCCTGTTGCAACAGTCAGAATGTTTGAGACAAAACATGCTTATGCCTGGTCCTCCACACCACCCCATGGCTCAAACATTCCTTCCTGTTGGTTGGGCATATGGCTCATCTTTGGTTGTGGTGATCTTCACATAGCGGACAAAGGGAGAGAATATGGAGGAAGCAGAAGACTAATCACACTTAACAGAGCAGCTAATCATATAGCAAATAAGCGCCATGCTCATCATTAAAAACAGAAATCCAACCAACGTCACAATCCCAATTTGTGCCAACCACTTTCCTGACTCTGTCAGTCTCAAATATTTCAAAAGGGAAGAAATCTGTGATCTGATTGTTGCCTAAAATCAAAGAAATATTGTCTGGACAATTTTAGTATAGTTAAGGTAGAGAGCAGGTCTTTAATTAAAGCACTGTAAGGTATACAATATACATTAGTACACACCCCACAGTATATCTTTTACAATTTTATAATACTAGCTAATTATCATCTCCAATGAGATACACCTATACCAAAATTTGTCCATCCCCAGAACTTCCCTTGGGAATGCCCTTAGGCCCACCTCCCTAAATTGGGTGGGTGGGTCCTACAAACCTCTTTTCCTCATCTTCATTTTCCTCAAGTCTTCTGTCCTGCTTGGAGGAAATCCAAGGATTCTGGACCTTTTGAATAGCTTTGACTACAATTATATCAAGGAATGTTGGATATATCTTGTTCTAGTACACTCTCTTCAGACTAGATGTCTCAGCTTGCTAAAAAATCTCTATCTACCTAAATCCTTGATGAGGAAACATAAGCAACATTTTGGAATTTGGTACAAAAGCATTTAGTTAAAAGCTCTGTCCCAAAATTACTAAAGAAAAGTGCTAAAGGCTGCACTAAAATCTATATACTTATCAATGTTAAGGCATCACGATGCTCAATCCATTGAACCAGTCCTTTGGTTGCAGTGATCGGAATAGTTCAGCCGTCTGGTCAGCCGCTTCCTTCATCTTTGCTCGGGCCTCTTCAATTGAAATTGTAGTATTGTGGATGGTGACGTGGCACTCCCCATCGGTGAGGCTGAGCATCCCATGTACCCCTTGTTCAACAATCAGGTATGCTGTGGCATATATATATATATATATATCCATCTCTGAGGGGTAGTAAAATTGAACTCTCTGGTAGGACATTGAGAAGGAATTCTAACACCACACTTCACTCCAGCATGATATTCTAGTGTCAGATAGGAATAAAAAGAAGGCACTATCCATTTGATGTGGATACAATGTTCTTTATTGTGGGCATCACTAGCTCCTCATGAATAACTGCCCAAAGGCATCTTAAGTCACTGTTCCAATAGTGGGTAAATCCACTAAAACTTGTTGTCCTTGGTGGTGCTTAATTGGATCTTTACCTTCCCTTCTGTGAAAGACCCAATTAATCCCTTCTCCCCTGGCCCAGTCCCGTACCACCCTGTCAGTAAAGTGGCTACCATTTGGCAGCCATTGGATTCCAACCATTGGATGGAACTGGGCTTGGGTGAATAACTGAACCACTGTTTTAAAACTCTTTGTGTGCTTTCACCTGTGTCTCAACTAACAGCTTCCACTTGGGTCAGTCCAGACACCACCTCCATATTTAAGGTGGGAATACTTATGGGGTTTCCCCTCTCCTCATTTAACTGATCCTGCAATAACTTTGATATCTCAGTCTCTGTATACGGCAGTGTTTTGGTAGCAGTTTGCTGACCCTGACCATCATCTCTGGTTTCAGTTTTAATTAGGGGTTTTAATTAGCCCTCTGGGTGGAGGACCAGGGTTCACAAGGATCATTTACCCTTAGGAAAATCCCTGGTTCCTAATATCCCTGGGCCTCCTCTTCTACAACTTCTTTCTACTCCACAGTAGCTGCTGCCTGCACTTCTGCTGTCTCTTCTACAGTCTCTCCCTTTTCTTCCACAGCTGCTTCTCCGGCTCCAGCCTCTTCCCCAGCTGCCTTTGCCATCTTCCTGTTGGACACTTGTTGTTTTCTCCTTCTCCTCATCCTCCTTCCCCCTCCCCACTTCCAATTCCTTTAATGGGTTAGTCACTCTCTTTGTTTTGATAAGTTAAGAAGCCTGATCTGTCCTCTTCCTTTCACATGCTAATTCCTTATCTGAGCATCTATCTCAGTCCTTGTACTTCCCTTCACCCAGAGAGATCCAATATCTCTCACAATATTTTCTCCTGTTTTGCAACCTTACAAAGTTCAAGGTGCATTTTTCTGGTATAGTCCCTTTCCATACACAGCAGAGATTCCAATTTTGCTCTCTCATCTTGCTCTTTATCTGAATGTTTTTGTAAGGAGACAACCAAATTTTGTAGAAATTTGTCTCATTGTGCTCCCTATTTAAATGTTCTTGTAAGGAGTTGTACTGGTTTCAACTGGGGTTACTTTTCTTCCCAGTGGCTGGTATGGGTCTGTGTTTTGGATTTATGCTTAACATGGGGTTGATAATACAGAGATGTTTTTGTTGTTGTTGAGCAGGACTTGCACAGAGACAAGGCCTTTTCTGCTTTTTGTACTGCCATGCTGGGAAGGGGGCTGGGGTGCATGGAAGGCTGGGAGGAGACAGCTGGGACAGGCAATTCCAACTGACCAAAGGGATATTCCAAACCATTTGACATCATGCTCAGTGTATAAAGTAGGGGGAAGAAGGAGGAAGGGGAGGACGCTTGGAGTGATGGTGTTTGTCTTCCCAAGTTACCATTATATGTGATGGGGCCTTGCTCTCCTGAAGATGGCTAAACACCTTCCTGCCTGTGGGAAGTTGTGCTTTGCTTGTGTGCATGACTTTTGCTTTTCCTATTAAACTGTCTACCTCAACCCATGAGTTTTGTACGCTTCCAATTCTCTCCCGGATCCTGCTGGTGGAGGAGTGAGTGGCTGCATGTGATGCCTAAAATGGAAAAAAATTCTCCAAACAATATTACTATAGATAAGGTAGAGAGCAGTTCTTAAATGAAAGCTTTCAGGTGCATGGATTACATAGGTGCACACACACACAGAGAATTCTCACAATTTTATAACTCAAACTAATTATCATATCTAGTGGGTACATGCAACCTGGAAACCACTTTTGCTCCTGGCACCACACTCAGAACTGGCCCATTGGAGCCCCTCCAAGGGTTCTGGGCCCTCTATCTTGTTTTGGCTACCATATATTAGCAGCGACCAAAAAGACGCACGCTCAGACTGTTGGCAGGCAACAACAACTTCATTAAGAGCAGACTTAGTTTTATAGTCTTTTTCTTTGTCCACGCATACATATGTTATCTTTCATTGGTTATGGGGTCCTGTCCACGTGTCCAGGCTTATCCTTTGATAGGTGGACATCATCCTTTCACGCGTTGGCATATCTCCCAACAACACCTATTATTTACAGTTTTTCTTCCTCCTTTTCTGCTTACTCATTGTGGATGTTTACATTCCTTCACAACTTCACAACTCCATTTCTAAGCTTAAACTGCCTGCAGTTAGGCCATCTCCCATATATATTTTATTATTCTGGTCCAGGTGCTCATCCCAAATAGTATGTCCTTGCTAAAATCTATCTCCTTGAAAATATGGTTAAACTGAAGCTCAGGAATGTGTGAGGAGTATGGAAAAAAGTGGAGACTACATGGCCCCCCTCCATTCTAATCCCAGCAGAATGGGAGAACATTGCGGTACTAAGACTGTACAGTACCTGTCGGATAAGGGAGAATCAAAATGTTCTGATGCTGAAACCAACAACCCCCTCTTCAGGTGCCAAACCACCCCCCCACCCCCACCCCCACCCTTTAGGTACACCAATCAGAAATAAAAAGTATTTATGTTTAGAACCACTCAAACTCCACTGAAACAAAAAGAAAATAGTATAAAAGTAAGTTGGGGAAAGGGGGAGAAGACCTCCACCAAAACTGCTGGATCAGTCAATTTGCTGAGTCCATCTTCTCCCCTCCAGAGGTATGCCTTGGGGGAGAAATATGCTTTACACACGTTAAATGCTGCTTTTAGGACTAGACCTTTTGCTTGTGCTTACCCCATAGCATATTAATTAGATTACTTCATATCAGAGCTTGTGTTTGCTTAATATATGTATCAGTAGATTGCTTTAAAACATATTTTTGCGGTAGGCAATATCACTGACAACCTTCGAACTGTATTAATTTATCACAATTTGTATTAATAAAAAGTGTTATTCCATAAACTGAGTCATTGCAGTTGCTGGCAGCAGATAACACCTTGGCAGGACCTGCTGAGGGGTCCTGGCTCAATTGAGTTCCCCCTAACAAGGGAGATCGAGGTACCCTCCGATCTTGTGAATCTGTTGGTGAAGGATCTCCTGTCAGACACAAGGGACTCAACTTTCCTGAGGGAACAACAAGCAAAAATCTGAACTCCCACCTTTCCCGTGACAAAAGCAACTGTCTAAAGTGAAAGAAGATTATACAACCATACTAAAAATCCATATTTGCTACAAATTTCAAGAAACTTAAGGCATCACATGGTGATTGGCTGCCAACTGGGGTTAAACCCTGACAGTGTCACCAAACAGGATGAAAGAAACTTATCCGTCACCAATTTGATGTGAATAAGTAGACACTTCTTTATTCAGCATGCTGGGAACACGAGGGATCACTCCTCCAAAATGTGTTCACCACACAACAAAATCCATACAGTTTATATATCATTACATAAATTCCATTCTTCTATTCACTTTTATACTTGTGAAACTCCATTTACCCCACTCTTACATCTAACCTTTACACTGATTGGTTCGTTTATTTATATAGCCTTATCCTACAACAATCATCGATCTAAACTATTTAACTATACTAATTGGAATCCTTAGTATCTGGACCAAGATGGGGAGGGTGCAGGGGACTTCAAAGCAGCTTTGTATGGTACAGAAACTCCTTGGTTAGGTTCCTATGGTGGCATACTTTCAAACACAATGCACCTAACAATTTTGTACATTGTGCTTTATAACTTCTCTACCTTTAATCACAACTACTTCTTTTATATTATCAGACAGTAGTGGGTTTGTTTAGCTAAATAACATTTCCTCTTCCTGGGAGGGAAACTAGACTACATCACCTGATTTATATTGACCAAGGACATATTCCATACCATGTTACGTCAGCTCAGATATAAAGAGGGGAGGAGGGAAGCATCTCTTCTCTTCTTCCGTGATAGCTACCCGACTAGACATGTTGGAGCTCCAGTATGAGCTGTAGTCCAAGGCAGTGAGGTGGTACGCCACTATTGACATTGCAAATGCATTCTTCTCCATCCCCTTGGCAACAGAGTGCAGGTCACAGTTCACTTTTACATGGAGGGGCGTGCAGTACACCTGGAACCGACTGCCCCAGGGTGGAAACACAGCCCCACCATCTGCCATGGACTGATCCAGGCTACACTAGAGAAGGGTGAGGCTCCAGAACACCTGCAGTACATTGATGACATCATCGTATGGGGGGACACAGCAGAAGAGGTTTCCGAGAAAGGAGAGAAAATCATCCAGATTCTTCTGGGAGTTAGGTTTGCCATCAAAAAGAGTAAGGTCAAGGGACCTGCCAAAGAGATCCAATTCCTGGAGTTGGTGAAGTGGCAAGATGGATGTCATCAGATTCCAACAGAAGTCATCAACAAGATCATAGCGATGACTCCACCGACTAACAAGAAGGAAACAAGCTTTTCTGGGAGTCATAGGTTTTTGGAGGATGCATATCCCTGAGTACAACCAAATAGCAAACCCTCTTTACTTAGTGACCTGTAAGAAGAATGATTTCCAATGGGGTCCTGAGCAACAGCAAGCCTTTAAACAGATTAAACAGGAGATTGGACCAGCCAGGACAGAACCAAATGTGAAAAATGTACTCTATTCTGCAGCCGGGGATAATGGTCCTTCCTGGAGCCTCTGGCAAAAGGTGCCTGGCAAGACCCGAGGCCACCCACTCAGTTTCTGGAGCCGAAGGTATAGAAGATCTGAAACCAACTACACCCCAACAGAGGAGATCCTGGCAGCTTATGAAGGAGTACAAACTGCCTCAGAGGTAATTGGTACAGAAGCACAACTTCTTCTGGCACCCCGACTACCAGTGCTGAACCAGATGTTCAAGGGAAAGGTGCCCTCTATGCATCATGCCACTGATGCTACATGGAGTAAGTGGATTGCTTTGATTACACAGTGTGCCCAAATTGGAAACTCAAATCTCCCTGGAATCCTAGACATCATAACAAATTGGACTTTATGTGGAAACTTCAGTCTGGCAGATGAGGAGGAAGAAGAACAAGTGGATTGGGCTGAGGAAGCTCCACCATACAATCAGTTACCTGAAGGAGAAACACATTATGCCCTCTTCACTTATGGTTCTTGCTGTATTTTAGGGAAGAACCGGAAGTGGAAAGCAACTGTCTGGAGTCCCACCCCACAAGTGGCAGAAGCTACTGAAGGAGAAGGTGAATCGTGTCAATTTGCAGAACTCAAAGCCATTCAATTGGCCCTGGACATTGCTGAACAGGAGAAATGACCAAGGCTTTACCTCTACACGAACTCACGGATGATTGCCAGTGCTCTGTGGGGGTGCCTGGATTGATGGAAGAAGACTAATTGGAAGCATAGAGGAAAACCCATCTGGGCTGCTGATTTGTGGCAAGACACTGCCACCCGGGTAGAGAAACTGACTGTGAGAGTCTGCCATGTAGATGCCCGTGTACCTAAAAATCGAGCTAATGAGGAACATCACAACAACAAACAAGCAGACCAAGCTGCACAAGTCAAGGTGTCACAGGTAGATCTGGATTGGCAGTATAAGGGAGAGTTGTTCCTAGCTTGATGGGTCCATGATGCTTCAGGCCATCAGGGCAGAGATGCCACCTATAGATGGGCACAAGACCGAGGGGTGGATCTAACCATAGATACTATTTCCCAGGTTATCCATGATTGTGAGACATGTACTGCCATTAAACAAGCAAAGAGAGTGAAACCCCTATGGTATGGTGGATGCTGGAATAAGTATAGATATGGAGAGGCTTGGCAGATTGATTATATCACACTACCATATACCCGCCAAGGTAAGCGCTATGTGCTCACCATAGTGGAAGCCACCACTGGATGGTTGAAGACTTATACGGTGCCTCATGCACCCGAAATACCATCCTGGGTCTTGAAAAGCAAGTCCTGTGGTGACATGGCATCCCAGAGCGAATTGAGTCAGACAATGGGACTCATTTCAAGAACAGTTTAGTTACTACTTGGGCAAGGGAGCATGGCATTGAGTGGGTATATCACATCTCATATCATGCACCAGCCTCTGGGAAGGCTGAGCGGTGTAATGGACTGCTGAAAACCACTCTGAAGGCATTGGGTGGGGGGACTTTCAAGGACTGGGATCAGCACCTAGCAAAGGCTACATGGTTAGTCAACACTAGAGGCTCCGTCAATCAAGTCGGCCCTGCCCAATCAGAATCCCTTCACATTGTGGATGGAGACAAAGTCCCAGTAATTCACTTGAGAGGTATGCTAGGTAAAGCAGTTTGGATTAACCCTGCCCCGAGCCAAGGCAAATCCATTCATGGGATTGTCTTTGCTCTGGGACCAGGATATACCTGGTGGATAATGAGAGAAGATGGAGAGACCCAGTGTGTGCCTCAAGGAGATTTAACCTTGGGGAGAAATTAATTTGTATTCTGAGTTGTATGTTGCAGGAAATAAGTCACCAGACGAGGAAGACCCGATCTAAGCTGATGCTACTGCTCAAACATGAGACAACCTTAAAAGACAAGACCTGTATAAGTGTGGGATATAGGCAAATGTGGGATATGGGTGTGACGTAAAATGGTATGGAATAAGGGGTGGAGATTATAAGGGGTTTGTTTAGCTAAATAACATTCTCTCTTCCTGGGACGGAACCTAGACTAGGTCACCTGATTTATATTGACCAAGGACATATTCCATACCATGTTACATCAACTCAGATATAGAGGGGAGGAGGGAAGCATCTCGCTCTCTTCCGTGATAGCTGCCTGGCTAGATAGCTGCTCCTTGGAGGAGAGAACACTTTGTTTCTTGTGGGGAAGTAGAATTTATTGTTAGTTTTTTTCTCTGTATGTGTGTAGTGCTTTTAGGGTTTTTTTCTTCTCTGTGTAAATATAAACTGCCTTTTCTCATAAATCTTGGGTTTACATTTTTTTTCCTTCCCTTTCCCTCTGGGAAAAAAAGGGGGGGGGGTGGTTAACGCAGTTTAGGTGGACACCTGGCGTTGAGCCAAGGCTGAATCATCACAGAAATCTCGATTATTTTATCAAACCATTTGCAACAACAGGAGTCAACAAAATCTTGTGAATGTTTCTGTAAGGAGTCATGAGTCCTTTTATTCTTTCATACTACCATCAACACGACACACAGTACTCCACATACAAAGATGAGGATGGGGAAAGCATTGTCCATAAGGGGAAAGGAGTCAAGGCTTGGCATTTCCCAGACTGCCATGTCCCCCCGTTCTGGATCCATCCTGCCCCCTAGTCATGGATGGAGAGATCCTAGATCATCCTGGATATGAATAGTTGAAGAACTATTCAGTCCCTTTCAACCTCACAAAAATCCTGTCCATGATGCCAATTTATTGTTACAACCCACTGGTAGGGGCCACGATGTTTGTTGTAAATTCTCATCAGACTGAACAAAGACACCAGACACGTGTCAGGTTACTCTTATGCTTTTATTGTACAGTTGCCTTAACTCTGCCAACCAGCCCACTGTTTAGACTCAAAAGGCATTGGTTAACAAACCCTTAAATTCTTACAGTACACTTCAATGAGCTCCTAACTCCCACAACAAACTTCTCAAAGGCGCTAGCTCAGAAGCCACAACACACTTCCACAAACCCCTCATTTCCACAACACACTTCAGTAGAGTACAGGGTAGACTACGATATCTGTGCTTTGTCCGGACAAAGCAAGGGAGGAGTGAAATAAAGACAGAAAAGAGAGAAAAAGAAGAATATCACCAGTCCTTAGATCCCATGTTGATCCTGCCATGTGGATAGTCCGGAACTGGGGTAAACAATGAGAATGAAAGAGAAAGACAGGAAAAAGAGTATGAAGGGGACCAATCTGCCCCCTTTTATAGTTAACCTGGTACAACCTCTTATGTAAACTAGATTTTTCAGACCATTTCGTTCATGCATGTGCATCCAGACATTTGAGCCCTCCTCATGGGACCAGTTTTTGAACTTGTCCAGATCCCTCTGGATAGCATCCTGTCCTTCAGGAGTGTCAACTGCACCACTCAGCTTGGTGTCCTCTGCAAACTTGCTGATGGTGCACTCGATCCCTTTGTCATTGATGAAGACATTCAATAATACTGGTACCAGTATGGACCCCTGAGGGACACCACTTGTCACTAATGTCCATCAGGACTCTGAGTTGTTGACCACTACCCTCTGGATGCACCCATCCAACCAGTTCCTCATTGACTGAACAGTTCACCCATCAAATCCATCTCTCTCCAATTTAGAGACAAGGATGTTGGGGGGGGGACTAAGTAAAAGGCCTTACAAAAGTCCAGATAAATGACACCTGTAACCCTTCCCTTGTCCACTGATGGAGTCACTCCATCATAAAAGGACACTGGGTTGGTGAGGCAGGACTTGCCCTTGGTGAAGCCATGCTGGCTGTCTTGAATCACCTCCCTGTCCTCCACATGCCTTAGCATAGTTTCTAGGAGGATCTGTTCCATGATCTTCCCAAGTACAGAGGTGAGGCTGACAGGTGGGTAGTTACCAGGGTCCTCTTTTTCACCCTTTTAAAATATGGGTACAAGGTTTCCCTTTTTTCACTCACCTGAGATTTCACCTGACTACCAGGACTTTTCAAATATCATGGAGAATGACTTGGATACTACATCAGCCAATTCCCTCAGGACTCTGGGATGCATGTCATTGGGTCCAATAGACTTATGTATGTTCATGTTCCTCAGGTGGTCATGGACCTCAATTTTACCTACAGTGGGAATCACTCTGCTCCCCCAGTCCTCATGTGGTGGGTTGACCTTGGCTACCCACCCAACTGCTCTATCACTCATCTTCCCAACCAGACAGGGGACAGAGTAAGGTGGAAAAAACAACTCGTGCATTGGGATAAGGCAGTTTATTTAAAACAAAAAGTAAAACAAAAAAAAGTAAAGTTTGGGTCAACTGACCTACTTGGGTCCCCTCCCAGGATCTTGCCCTCAACTAAGGAAGTGTTGGTGCTGTGCTCAGCAGTAGCCAAAACACCGGTGTGTTATCAACACCCTTCTAACTACCAATGCAAAGGCCAGCACTGTGAGGGCTGCTACTGCGGGGAAACGAATTCCAACTCAGCCAGACTCAATACAGTGTCCACCCCTTATTCCATACCATTTACATCAGATCTCAAATCTGACTATCTCCCGTGCTTGCACAGATCTTGTTTAATGGCTTTCTTCTACTGCTTCAGATCTTGGGCTCCATTCCGTTGGGATGGGTACTCAGGGCAGGAGAAGTAATTGATCATTGAGCACCAACACCAGCCCAACTCAGGTCACTGTCACACTGTCCTTGCTCCTCACATAATTCACTCTTCATTGTCCTGTGACTTTACTTCCTGCAACATTGTAACAGAGTGAGTTCGAAAGGATACTGAGAATGAAAACCAAGACACTGCTGAGAGCTCAACAATAAACCAAATATTTATTACAAAAAGTGACCAAGTAAATGGGAACCCAAGAGGCAGGAAAGGAGAGGAGTAAACTAAGCCTTCAGTGAAACCCCCACTCACGCAGGTGTGTTTTATGAGGTTGTCTTACCGACCCCAGGATAACCAGAATTCCCCATAGCAGAGGCTGCATCCTCGAAGGGTCAGCAGGCTCACAAAGATAGTAGGTGTCCCCAAAGAAGGCAATGTTGTCCTTCATGTGAAGCTTGAAAGCCCCGAGCATGAGTCACCTGTATTTTTTATCCAATTAACCTGTGACGTCTACCTGGGCTGGTGTGACCAACACCGTCCAGCCAGAGATCTTCAGTCCCTCCCCCCATTATGTAAGTGTACCCCTTCAGCGCATGCGTGAGAACTTTGGGATTCCCCTATCTCATGCGCTGTTTCACTCAAGGAGTCTTATCTATTTGGGTCTGGGGGCTTTACTTCATCCTCTCCTCTTCAGTTTCTCCTTCAAATGTCCTCTACAGTCAAACAGCCAATCACAGAATACCAATTAAAACAGTTTATACAAGAAACTGTCTCTCCAAGGACCAAGCTCCAGTTTATCAGTGAACTTGGTAGACAAAGAACAAAACTTTTGCAGGTGGCTGGGCCAAACACAGACCAAAAAATATCAACAATTCCTGATACAAACATGCAACTTAAAACACAGATAATTTTCCCCCTCCTTGAGGCACACACCAGGTCTCCCTATCTTTCCTCATTACCCACCAGGTACATCCTGGTCCCTGAGCAAAGAAAATCCCATGGATGGGTTTGCCTTTTCTCATGGGAGGAGAAACCCACACTGACCTCCCCAGTCACTTCCCCATGAGTAGTACCAGGACTTTATCTCCTCCCACAGTGTGTAGGGGTTTTGTTTGGGCAGGACCAGGGCGGTTGGCAGATCCCCTAGTGTTGACCAGCCAAGTGGCCTCAGTTAAATTTCCCTTCCAATGCATCCCATGTCCCATTACCTAAATGTCATGGTTTTGTTGGTTCTTAGAAACTAAGTAGGAATTTTTTCCCTTCCCCCTTCCCACTGTGTGAAGGGGATGTTAAATGGGCAGATAGACTGTGGCTTAGGCAGTTAAGCAACACAAAAGAAGTACCTGATAGGACCACATTCCTAGTTGGTGGCCCTCAGGATCTTGTCTTTGGGGAGCGATAAGGAGTTCTTTTTTTACTTTTTTTTTCCTCTCGTCTCCTGGGAAACCAGGGGGAGGAGTTCAGGTTGCTACCGGAACTGGAACAAGGTTGGAGTAGGAGTTCGGAGGTGACTTTTTTTTCAACCTGGTTGTCAACTGTGAATTCTGTTTGGATTTTCATTGGAGAGGAACTGTTTAGGGGAGGTTTTCCCCTCCTCCGTTCCCACTTTTCTTTCTTGGCAGCAGTTCTTGTGCAGATCAAAGGGAGAGGGAAAACTATACTGCATGATTCGACCAGCAGGACAGAGTGAGTTCCCCTTGGGAAGGACCTTTTTTTCTCTCCCTCTCTCTCCCCTTTCCCAGTGGGTAGGGGGGGGAGGGAAATCTGTTTTCGGTTCCTCCAACACACCAGTGATCCAACAGCGTCCCCTGCTGACCGGTACAAATCACTGCAGTCTCTGTATTTCCAGTGATCGAACAGTGCCCCCTGTTGACTGTGGTTAGAATTGCACCAAAGGACACAAACTGAGCTGGTTACCTTTTTTTTCTTTGTTTATTTGTTTGTTTTGAAGGGGATTATTTGTGGGTATAGGAGTATTGTTTGGTTGTTTTACTTGTTTTCTTTCGTTGTTTCTGTCAATACACATATATCTGTTAATAAAGGGCTGTTATTCTTCCTTTTTCCACATTTTTTCCCTCAATTGAGGCCTCTTAATTTTGGATTTACAATTGCTTAGAGGGAGGAGTTTGGGTCTTCCTCATAACTCATCCTCAGTAAAATACTTGTTTCTCATTTAAACTGAGACACTAATGCTCTTAACATGGTTTTCAACACACCATTAAACCTCTCAATCTTCCCAGAGGCTTGTGGGTGATAAGGGATGTGATAGATCCACTCAATGCCATGTTTCTTTGCCCAAGAACTTATGAGATCATTCTGAAAGTGAGTCCCATAATCTGATTCAATTCTCTCTGGGGTCCCATGTGGCTATAGAATGTGCCTCTCAAGGCCTAACACGGTGTTTCAAGCAGTGGCCTGGTTCACAGGATATGTTTCCATCCAGCCAGTTGTTGCCTCCACCATGGTGAGTCTGTAGCTCTTGCCCTGGTGTGTTTGTGGTTGTGGTCTGTGATAGTTCGGACCTGGCTCCCTGCCAAATCCCCGAAACTCACAGTAGTAGCCCACTTCCCCCTCCCTTCTTCCCTTGGGGCAAAGAAAAAAAAAAAACTATAAAAATTAAAGAACCCAAAGGCAAGCTACTTATATAAAAATATATATATTTACATATATTACAGTTATATACAGTTAAGATGCTATGTACACAGTAAAAGGGAATTCAAACACCCCCTGAAGGGAAAAGGAAAGGGGAAAAAGGGACAAAAGGGGACAAAAAGGGACACCGAACAGATATACGCAATCAAACTCAAGAACTATACTAATAACTAGCAAACAGATCTCACCACGTCCCTTAGAAAAGTAGGATTGGCAGACACGGTCAGCACTCTCCAAACCTCCACGTGGTAGGCCAGTGGTCGCTGCAGGCCTCAACCTTAGATAAGCAAGACCAATGCAAGGACCCACTGTTCCCAAACCTCACCGAAAGAGAAGAGAACGGGGTCTCTAATCTCCAACTTATTTATACTCTGGTTTATGTAAAAATCTTATGGAATAGTGGGTACATGGTCACTTCCTTGGTTACAAGCTGGTCACCAGGAAGGCCTAGAGCAAAACCATCACAGGTCCAATGTAGTGAATTTGCCAGGTCTCACCATATTGGAAATCCAGCCACCACACTCTTTTCCAGGGAGATTTTACTCACATGGTTCACTTAATTATGGAACACATTTCACATTCATGAATGACCTGTGTGATGGTCTCCATGGTCAGGTCCACCCCTTGATCATGACCCCATCTGTATGTAGCATCTCTTTCTAGATGTCCGGATGTTTCATGGGGTCATCAGACTATAAATAGCTCACCCTTCCCCTCCCAGTCCAAGTCTTCCTGGGCTATTCCAATCTTGGTAGCCTTATCCACCTGCTTATTGTTCTGATGTTCTTCAGTGGTGCGACTTTTGGGCATGTGAGCATCTACATGACGTACCTTCAGTCATGTTTTTCACCTGTGCAGCAATGTCCTACCACAATGCAACAACCCGGATGGGTTTACCCTGCATTGCCAATTTGTCTTCTTCCATTGCTGTAACCACATCCACAAGGCCTTAGCCACCATCCAGGAGTCAGTATAGAGATATAGCACAGACTGTTTTTCTTATTTGGTAATCTTTAGGGCTAGTTGGATGGTTTTCACTTCTGCAAATTGTCTTGCTCGCTCTCTCCTCCAGCAGCTTTGAAGACCCATCGTGTGGGACTCCACACAGCAGCTTTCTACCTCCGATTATTTCCTACCCCACAGCAAGATCCACCAGTAAATAGAGTGTAGCCTCTTACATTTTCTGGTAACTCATTATATGGTGGCGCTTCTTGGGCACGAGTCACCTCTTCAGGCAGTGCTCCAAAATCCCTGCCTTCTGGCCTGTCCATAATCTCTTCCAGGATTCCCGGGAAATTGGGTTTTCCCATTCAGGTTCACTGCGTGATCAAAGCTACCCACTTACTCCAATGTAGCACTGGTTGCGTGATGTGTTGAGGGGATGTTCCCTTTGAACATCCAGTGCAGCACAGGCAAACATGGTGCTGAGAAGAGACATGCTTCTGTTCCAACAACTTCTGAGGCTGCTTGAAACCCCTCATAGGCTGCTAATATCTCCTTTTCAGTTGGTGTGTAGTGAGTAGTCTTCTGATCCTTGATAACCCCAGCTCCAAAACCCTAATGGTAGACCTTGGGTTTCTACTGGTGATTTCTGCCAGACACTCCAGGCGAGACCATGCTCCCCAGAGGAGGATGGAGAGGATATTTCGCACATCTGTTCCAACAGGTCCCAGAGCTACTGTACGGGCTATCTCCTGTTTGATCTGCTCAAAGACCTGTTGTTGCTCAAGGCCCCACTCAAAATGATTCTTCTTCCAGGTCACTCGATAGAGGGGGCTCACAAGCTGACTGTAACCTGGAATGTGCATCCTCCAGAACCCCACAAGGCCTAGGAAAGCTTGTGTTTCCTTCTCATTAGCTGATGGAGACATTGATGCTATTTTGTTTACCACATCCATGGGTACATGATGGCATCCATCCTGCCATTTTATTCCCAAGAACTGAATCTCCTGTGCAGGTCCCTTTACCTTTTTTTTTTTTTATGGCAAGACCACCTTCGAGAAGAATTTGGACTATTTTCCCTCCTTTCTCAAAAACTTCTTCTGTTTTGCCCCATACAATGATATCATCAATATATTGCAGGTGTTCTGGAACTCCCCTCTGTTCCAGTGCAGTCTGGATCAGTCCATGGCAGATGGTTGGACTGTGCTTCCACCCGTGGAGCAGTCGATTTCAGATATACTGGACACCCCTCCAGGTGAAGGTAAACTGTTGTCTGCACTCTGTTGCCAGAAGAATGGAGAAAAACGAATATCAATTGTGGCCCCACTGGGCTGCCTTTGACTCCAGCTCATACTGAAGTTCCTGCATGTCTGGCACAGTGACCCTCAGAGGCAGCGTGACTTCATTCAGGTCACGATAGTCCCCTGTCAACCTCCATTCTCCATTAGACTTTCACACTGGCCATATGTGGTTGTCAAAGGGTGAGTGGGTCCTGATGATCACTCCCTGTTTCTCCCGTCGATGAATTAGTTCCTGAATGGGAATTATGGAGTATCGGTTGGTGCGATACTGCCGTCGGTGCACTGTTCTGGTGGCAATGGGCACTTGTTGGTCTTTGACTTGCATCAATCCCACAATGGTAGGATTTTCTGAGAGACCAGGCAGGGTAGATAATTGTTTGATCTTCTCTGTAGCCACAGTAACTACACCAAAAGCCCATTGATACCCCTTTGGATCTCTGAAGTATCTCCTCCTGAGGTAATCAATGCCAAGGATACAAGGGGTCTCTGGGCCAGTCACAATGGGGTGCTTTTCCCACTCGTCCCCTGTTAAACTCACTTCAACCTCCAACACTGATAATTCCTGGCATCCCCCTGTCATTCCAGAGATCCAGATGGGTTCTGCACTTCTGTGCCTCGATGGCATCAGTGTGCACTGTGCACCCATATCTACCAAAGCTCTGTACCTCTGTGGATCCGATGTGTCAGGCCATCAAATCCACTCAGTCCAGTAGACCCGATCATGCCTTTCCTCCTCCTGGTCAAAGGCAGGGACCCTCTATTCCTGTTCCTGGTCAGAGTATTCACTGTCTGACCTTTGCAATGCCAGACCAGTGGTCCCCTCACCAGGATCAGAGAAGTTGATTTCAGTCCCCTTACGTCTAAGAGGTTACTGATTTCTTTCTTGGGTTTCTGCAGCAACTACATGGACAGTTTTCCTGGGTGACTCCTTCTTAACAGTTCTGTTCCCTCTTAATTCACATACATGAGCTTCCAGCTTAGAACTGGGCTCACTATCCCACTTCTTCATGTCTTCCCCCTGGTCATGCAGAAAGAACCAGAGTTCACCATGTGGCCTGCACTCAGGGCTTCCTTTCCCTCTGCCTGGGGCAGGAGGGTGTGATAGTTTGGATCTGGCTCCCCATCAAATGCCCGAACTCACAGTAACAACCCCCTCCCCCTCCCTTCTTCCCTTAGGGCAAAGGAAAAAAACTATAGAAACTGAAGAACCTGAAACCAAGCGAATTATATAAAAATATATATATTTTTACGTATATCACAGTTATATACAGTTAAAATACTATGTACATAGTAAAAGGAACCCCAAATACCCCCCAAAGGGAAGGGTAAAGGAAAGGGAATGGGAAAAGGGAAAAACCAAAACAGATATGCACAATTGAAACCCAGCACAACCAATAAAGAAATAGTAAAAGAAAATCTTACTACTCTCATTGAGATAGTAGAATTGTTCTAAATGACCGCTGGCACTCTCCATCTCCCAAAGCCTACAAGGCCTCACTAAGGTTCACTCCTCCACACAAGTAGGACCGACAGCAGAGAGCCTGATCCTTCAGATCCACTGGAAGAGAAGAGGGAAAAGGTTTCTCTCCCTTCTTATTTATACCCTGGTCTGCGTAAAATTTGTATGGAATACTGGGAACGTGGTCACTTCCTTGGTTATGAGCTGGTTACCAGGAAGGCCTAGACTAAAACTATCACATTCTCCATGTAACACATATGTAATATAGAAATACCAAAAATTATGTTTCGCCATTGTTCTGCTTGTCAAAAACTTCCTACCAAAAATTCTCTGTCAGCTCTCTGCCAGAAGTTCTCATCAGGACTTCCCACAGGACTTTTCCTGACAAAAGATCCTGCCATTGTTTAAGGTTATCATATCTCCTCAGACATTTTAACTGGCTACATGCCAAAAAACCATGTACAACCTCCTTTGAACACTATAAAACTCAAGGACAAATTTTGGAAAATCAGGGAAGAGGAAAGGGAGAGAGAACTGGTTGCCTCAGGAGTCTCTCCTCACCTCCCCTCACCTTTTCTCCACCATGGTATACTGCCTACCTGCCACAGGAGACTGAGACTCTGCTGGCCTGAAGAGAACTGAGACCCACCATGCTGCATGCGTGAGTTACCCTTACCATATTTTCTGAAGGGCCAGGGAGTTGCAGCTGAAGGGGACCCTTCTATGGCCTGGGACACCGCTCATCCATGAGCAGTGTAGCCACACTTCCTGCATTCCAGAGAACTACAGTTGTTAGACCCCCTGCAGTTAAAGAAATAACATCGAAAAGTGGCAGAGACAGAGAAAAAAAAAAGGTAGAAAACTGTTTCTCTCTCCCCCCCTCACCAGCAGGGTAGAAAGGTAGCTTTTTGGTGGTATCTTTGCTTCTAAAAAATAATCTTAGCATTTTCCAATCTTTTTCTTATTTTTTTCCTCTTTCTCTTTGCATCTCTTAGCAATTAATAAAAATAAGTTTTTGGTATCAACAGATAACTTGTGTGAGTTTTAATTTTGCTCAAGGGTATATTCAAATCTGAAGTTCTTTCTGCAACATTTACAGCAGATTGTAACACCACCTCTTATTCCATACTATTTTTACATAACACTTATATCTCGCATTCACCTATATCCTGCGCGCATATATATATATATATATATATAGTCCTTGTTTGTCTTTTGGAACAGTCATCTTGTCATTGAAGATCAGCATCAACTCAGTTCGAATCCCTGGCCCTTTCTCGGTCACGACCACAGTTCGGCTTTAGGGCTGGTTCACTGTTCTGGGCTGTCTCATCATTGGACACGGGCATCAGCTTAGTTCAGGTCTTTCTCAACTGGTGACTGGACTCCTGCAAAACACAACTCAGAACACACAATTAATTTTTACCCAAGGTTAAGTTTCCTTGAGGCACACACTGAATATCTCCATCCTTCTTCATTACCCACCATGTATTTCCTGTTCCTTGAGTGAAGACAATCCCACTAATGGGTTTGTCTGTGCCTGAAGTAGGGGTACCCCAAACAGCATTACCTAGCATACCTCTCAAGTGAATCACTGGAACTTTGTCTCCATCTACAGTGTGGAGGGATTCTGCTTGGGCAGGGCCAGCTCGATTGACAGAGCCTCTAGTATTAACTAGCAAGGTGGCCTTGGCTAAGTGCTTATCCCAATTTTTGAAAATTCCCCCACCTAGTGCCTTCAGGGTGGTTTTCAACAGTCTGTTACATCATTCAACCTTCCCAGCAGCTGCTGCATGATATGGAATGTGATATACCCATTCAATACCATGCTCCTGTGCCCAAGTGGAAACTAAATTGTTTTTGAAATGAGTCCATTGTCCTACTCAATTTATTCTGGAGTGCCATGTCTCCACAGGACTTGCTTTTCAAGACCCAGGATGGTATTCCGGGCAATTGTGTGGGGTACTGAATAAGTCTCTAACCATCCAGTGGTTGCTTCCACCATGGTAAGCACATAGCATTTACCTTGACAGGTCTGTGGCAATGTGATGTAACCAATCTACCAGGCCTCTCTGTATTTATATTTGTCCCAATGTCCACCATATCACAGGGGTTTCAATCTTTTTACCTGCTTAATAGCTGCACAGGTTTCACAATTGTGGATAACCTGGGAAATAATGTCCATGGTTAAATCCACCCCTCAGTCTTGTGACCATCTATAGGTGGCATCTCAGCCTTGATGGTCTGAAGCATCATGGGCCCATCAAGCTAGGAACAATTCTCCTTTTTGCTGCCAGTCTAGATCTATTTGTGATGCCTCAACTTGTGCAGCTCGGTCTGCTTGTCTATTATTAGCATGTTTCTCATTAGCTCAACCCTCGGGTTCATGGGCATCTACATGCCAGACTCTCACATTCAGATTCTTAACTCTAGCAGCTATGTCTTGCCACAAATCAGTAGCCCAAATGGGTCTTCCTCTATGCTTCCAATTCATCTTCTTCCATTGGTCCAACCATCCCCATAGGGTATTGGTTATCATCCATGAGTTGGTGTAAAGGTAAAGTTTAGGTCATCCTTCTCATTCTGCAAAATCCAAAGCCAATTGGACCGCTTTGAGTTCTGCGAACTGACTCGAATCACCTTTTCTTTCAGTAGCTTCCGCCACTTGTCGGGTGGGACTCCAGACAACCTCTTTCTACTTCTGGTTTCCCCCTACAATACAGCAAGAACCATCAGTGAAAAGGGCATAACACTTCTCTTCTTCTGGTAGTTGATTGTATGGTGGAGCTTCTTCAGCTAGATCCACTTGTTCTTCTTCCTCTTCACCTGCCAGACTGAAGTTCCTGGAATTTCTAAAATTCCAGGGCGATTCGAGTTTTTGATTCCGACACACTGTGTAATCAAAGCAATCCACTTACTCCATGTAGCATCAGTGGCATGATGCGTAGAGGGCACCTTTCACTTAAACATCCAGCTCAGCACTGGCAGTCGGGGTGCCAGGAAGAGCTGTGCTTCTGTGCCAATCACCTCTGAGGCTCCAGGAGGGACCTTTATCTCCATCTGCAGAATAGAGTACATTCTTCATGTCCAGTCCTGTCCGGACTGGTTCAAGAGCCACGGCATGTGCAATCTCTTGCTTAATCTGCTTGAAAGCTTGCTGTTGTTCAGGACCCCATTGAAAATTATTCTTCTTATGCTTTAGGAAATAAAAAGGGCTCACAATTTGGTTGTATTCTGGGATATGCATCCTTGAAAAACCAGTGACCCCCAGAAAAGCTTGCGTCTCTTTCTTGTTGGTCGGTGGAGTCATTGCTACAATCTTGTTGATTACATCTGTTGGAATCTGACAATGTCCATCTTGCCATTTCACCCCTAGGAACTGAATCTCTTTGGCAGGTCCTTTGACCTTACTCTTCTTAATGATGAAACCAGCTTTGAGGAGAATCTCGATGATTTTTTTCCCTTTCTCAAAAACTTCTTCTACTGTGTCCCCCCATATGTCATCTATGTATTGTATGTGTTCTGGGGCTTCACCCATCTCTAGTGCAACCTGGATCAGTCCATGACAGATGGTGGGACTGTATTTCCACCCCTGAGGCAGTCGGTTCTAGGTGTACTGCACGCCCCTCCATGTGAAACCAAACTGCCACCTGCACTCTACTGCCAAGGGGATGGAGAGAAACACATTTGCAATATCAGTGGTAGCACACCATTTCTCTGTCTTGGGTTCCAGCTCATACTGTAGCTCCAACGTCTGGCACTCAATGGCGGGGTGACTTCATTCAAGCCACAATAATCTACAGTTAATCTCCATTCCCCATCAGATTTACATATAGGTCAAATGGGGTTGTTGAAGGGTGAGTGTGTTTTACTGACCACCCCTTGACTCTCCAACTTCCAAATCATCATATGGATAGGGATCACAGCATCTCGATTTGTCTGGTACCGTCACCTGTGCACTGTTGTAGTGGCTGTTGGCACTTGTTGATCTTCGACTCGCAGTAATCCCACAACGGAAGGATCTTCTGAGAGGCCAGGTAGGGCAGATAATTGCTTGGATTTCTCTTCAGTCACCGTGGCTACACCAAAAGCCCATCGGTACCCCTTCTGGTCTTTGAAGTATCCTCTTCTGAGATAACCAATACCAAGAATGCAAGGGGCCTATGGGCCCATCACAATGGGATGCTTTTTTCATTGGTCTCCAGTCAAACTCATTTCGACCTCTACCACTGACAACTCTTGGGACCCTCCTGTCACTTCAGAAATGGAAATAGTCTCTGTGCTCTTATGCTTAATAATGTCATGATTTTGACCCTGGTCAGATTTTAAACACTTACTGAAAACCATTTTTTCCCTCTCCTCCCCCCTCTGCTCTTCTCGGAGGAGACGAAAAACCAAATAGTTAGAGAATTCCTGGGTAGAGATAAGAACTGGGAGACTCATTAATTAATTTTTTCAGGCAAACAGACTCAAAGGGAATAGAACTTAAATTTATTGCTAACAAACTTAAAATAAAAGCTAAATTTATTGTTAACAAAATAAGAACTAAAGAGTAAAAGAATAAAACAGTCCTAAAACACAACACCTTCTCTCCCTCCCCTCCTCCCCCCCGGCAAAGGGGGGAAAAGTCACAACCAGCGACTGTTTCTGCCACTGGTAAAATCCATCTCTTAGATAGCAATTCTTCTCAATTCACTGTCCTAGGGGGTCACTTTTCCATCAGGTGCAGATGTCTCTATCCCTCTACACTCTGATGGTCTCCATGGGTTGCAAGGGGACAACTTGCTTCACCATGGTCCTTACCACAATTACAGGGAGTAATGGCTTTGAGTCCTTCCCCTGTTTCTTGTGGAGTCCCTCCCCATGGGACACAGTCCTTGATAGACCTCTCAGGTGTGGGTCCATCCCTTGGGCCACAGTTCTTCCATAATCTGCTGTCCCTTGGGTCACGAATGAGTTGCATCAGCGTGGATCCCCCACAGGGCCACAAGTCCTACCTGAGACAACTTACTCCAGCATAGGTTTCTCTCTCCATGGACCACAGGTCTCCAACAAGACTGTTTCATCTTAGGTCTCCCACGGGGTCACATCTTCTTCATGCACTCCTCTGCTCCAGTGTAAGCTCCTCCATGAGTTGCAGGGAGGGGTCTCCTCACCCCAATAATCTTCTGCAGGTGGCAGGGGTCTCAACTTTCAGTCTTTTCCCTGTTGGAGGGGGGGAGGGAGGTCTTCTTGAACCTCTCCTCCCCCCTCCTGCTACACTGACCTTGGAGTCTACATTGCTATCTCATGTTCTCCTCTACTCTCCAGCTGGAATTTCTTCTGCAACACAGGCTTCTCTTCCTGTGTTCTTAAATGTTATCACAGAAGTGAATATCATTGGTTAGTAGTAGGAAGTCCATCCTGGAGTTGGCTATCATTGACTTTTTCATAGAACAGCAAAAGCTTCTAGTAGCTTCTAATCGAAATAATCTCTGTGACCTCCTATTACCAAAAATTCAGCCACTTGAACCCACGACAGAGGGGACCGATCTCTTGGGTTGCCCCTGAGAACTGAGGTGTTGGTCCATGGGAACATGGAAGTGCCCAGAGTTTATTCTATATTTCAAAACCAGGAGGACATCACCTCTACAGTTGGTGGATCCATCTTTGGGTAATATAATGTTACTGGATTGTTGGAATATGAGGCAGGGGCACTTTGAACCACCTTCCTCCACGTGGCCATCATGCAAGGAACATCCTCTGGGTCTTTGGGGGTGTCATTCCTTCTTAGGGTACTATAGATGATTTCCAGCACTGCTAATTCTCTCAAGTACTGGATACCTTCATCTGCAGTGGCTCACTTTCTTGGAGAGCTTATTAGATCTTCCTTCAATGGATACCTTTCCCTCACACCTGAGAGGAGTCATCTCCAAAGACGTTCTTTCCTTTCCAATTACTCTTTCAATTTTGAGATCTCTGTCAAGGGATCCCAGTTGTCGGGCTTCATGACCTTCCAACTGTTGACTATCAACCCTATTGTCCCAGCATTGAAGCAGACAGGCAGGAATCCACTCACCAGGCTGACGGTTGTAATCTTTCTGCAAGTCCCGGAGTTCTGATGAGCTCAGGGACCGGGTAACCTTGGTTTCCCATTTGATTTGTCTGACTTCCTTTGTTGAAGGGCCAGTTTTTTTATCTCTCCCCTCCCCTCCTTCTACTCCTTCTCCTTCTTCCTCTTCTTCCTCTTCCTCCCTTACTAATCAGTGATATGGACCTATATCTTGTCTTATCCATTTCTTCTTTTTCACTACTGGGGCAATGACTGTAGGTGTTGTGGTTTGAGTCCCTGTCTCAGCCAGAGTGTCCTCCATTATGGTTTGGGTCCCTGCCTCCACTACAGTCTTCTCAGAGTATTGAACTGTGGTTCGATAAGAACAGGCCAGGACCCAGTACAGGGCAAGAAGCTGCTGGTTTTGATTGGGGTAGGCAAGGCACCATTCCATCAGGTGACGTGTAAGTTTGCTAGGGTTGAATAGCTGTTCAGGTGTGAAGTCCCAGGTAATGGAGGTGTCAAACGCCCTAGGAACCTGCCCAGATCCTTCCACACACCCTGCCACCCAGGAACTGGGCACCTCAGGATGCATCCCAATATATCATCACCTGAAGATTTGTTTTCTCCTACACAATGATAACACCAGATTCCGAGAACTCTGTAATATGCTGACAGTATTAGTTAGTAACAGTGTCTCAGTTTAATGAGACTGAAGTGTTTTGCTAAGGAGGATGAGTTATGAGGAAGACAAAACTCCTCCCTCTAAGCAATTGTAAATCCAAAATTAAGAGGTTCCAATTGAGGAAGTATGGAGAAAGGGAAAACAGCCCTTTATTAAAGGATATATATGTATTGACTTGGATCCAAGATGGTGGGTGGGAGGGTGGCCACATACTCGGCGTGCTCCTGCATCTGGGTGGTGAGTGGTGAGGGACCCGCTCCTGCTTCCTCGCCCGTCACTGGGCTGCATGCATGGGAGATGCTACCACACCTATGTGTGCAGTCGATGTTGTGGAGAAGCCATTAGGAGCTCTGTTTTCAACAGCGGAGTGGCAGAGTGGTTGGTGGATGGCCAGTGACCGTGCAGAGGGGTGGCTGGGTGGGGCTGGGTCAGGCAGGGTAAGTCTGCTGATCCTAGGTAGAATTGTGCCAAAAGGCAGAAAGTACTGAACTGTTTCCTTTTTGAAGGGCATTTTTGGATACAGGATTATTGTTTGGTTGTTTTTGTGTTCTTTTGTTGTTCTGCCAATACACATATCATCATCATGGCTAGGCTTCACGAATGAAGATTTGGGAAGGACTCTACCCACGCTTGCTACAAGCACGCTGATGTCTAAAAAGGTCAATGAGAGATAGACAAGTCCGGTTGCAAAAGGCACAGCAGAAAGACTCCCCAGGTGATATCGACAAGATGCGATTCTTTCTGCGTTGTCTTCTTTGACCTTCCTTTCCCGATTGACACACCTGTAGAAGCCCTTCTTGTTAGTCTTTGCATCCCTTGCCAGGTTCAGTTCCAGCTTTGCCTTGGCCTTCCTCACCCCATACCTACACAACCGAGTAGAGTCCCTATACACTTCCCAGGATACCTGTCCTTGCTTCCATTGCCTGTCTATTTCCTTCTTGCCTTTTAGTTCGACCAACAGGTCCCAGTTCAGCCTATCTCTTGCCTTCCTTGCCCGATTTCTTGCGCCTGGGGATCAGAAGCTCTTGTGCTCTAAGGAAGAGGTCCTTAGAGATCTGCCAGCTCTGTTCTGTTCCAGGGGATCCTATCGACTAACTCTGTCTTAAAATCATAGAACAGAATCATCAGATCATAGAATCAGATGGGTTGGAAAGGACCTCTGAGATCATCAAGTCCAACCCTTGCTCCACTACCACAACAGTTACTAGACTATGGCACTAAGTGCCACATCCAGTCTCTTCTCAAATACCTCCAGGGACAGAGAATCCACCGCCTCCCTGGGTAGCCCATTCCAATGTCTGATTACCCTCTCTGTAAAGAATTTCTTTCTAATATCTAACCTAAACCTACCCTGGCAGAACTTGAGACCGTGCCCTCTTGTCTTACTGGTAGTTGCCTGGGAGAAGAGACCAATCTCCACCTGGTTACAACCTCTTTTCAGGGAGTTGTAGAGTGATGAGGTCTCCCCTGAGCCTTCTCTTCTCCAGGCTAAACAACCCCAGTTCCGTCAGCCTCTCCTCATAGGACTTGTGTTCAAGTCCCTTCACCAGCCTTGTTGCTCTTTTCTGGACATGCTCCAGCACCTCAATATCCTTCCTGAACTGAGGGGCCCAGAACTGGGCACAGTACTCCAGGTGTGGCCTCACCAGTGCTGAGTACAGGGGAAGAATCACTGCCCTGGTCCTACTGGCCACACCATTCCTGATACAGGCCCGGATGCCATTGGCCTTCTTGACCACCTGGGCACACTGCTGGCTCATCTTCAGCTTCCTGTCTATCCAAACTCCAAGGTCCCTTTCTGCCTGGCTGCTCTCCAGCCACTCTGTCCCCAGCCTGTAGCGCTGCAGGGGGTTGTTGTGGCCAAAGTGCAGGACCCGGCACTTGGCCCTGTTGAACCTCATCCCGTTGGAATCAGCCCAACTCTCCAGTCTGTCCAGGTCCCTCTGCAGAGCCCTCCTGCCTTCCAGCAGATGGACACTCCCCCCCAACTTAGTGTCATCTGCAAATTTACTAATGGTGGACTCAATCCCCTCCTCTAAATCGTTGATAAAGATATTAAACAGAACTGGACCTAACACTGATCCCTGGGGGACCCCACTAGTGACTGGAGCCCAACTGGATGCAACACCATTCCCCACCACTCTCTGGGCCTGGCCCTCCAGCCAGTTCTTAACCCAGCACAGAATGCACCTGTGCAAGCCATGGCCTGCAGCTTTTTCAGGACTGTGCTGTGGGAGACAGTGTCAAAGGCTTTGCTGAAGTCCAGATAGACCACATCCGCAACCTTCCCCTCATCCACTAGGTGGATCACCTGGTCATAAAAGGAGATCAGGTTGGTCAGACAGGACCTGCCCTTCCTAAACCCGTACTGGCTGGCTCTGATCCCTTGTCCATCCTGTAGGTGCTGTGTGATTGCACTCAGGATGATCTGCTCCATAATCTTGCCAGGCACTGAGGTCAGGTTGACAGACCTGTAGTTTCCCCCGTCTTCCTTCTGGCCCTTTTTGTGTATTGGTGTGACATTTGCCAACTTCCAATCATCTGGGACCTCCCCAGAGAACCAGGACTGTTGGTAAATGATGGAGAGCAGTTTGGCGAGCTCTTCCGCCAGCTCCCTCATCACCCTTGGGTGGATCCCATCTGGTCCCATAGACTTGTGAGGATCCAAGTGGCTCAGCAGGTCGCTGACTGTTTCCTCCTTGATTATAGGGGGACTATTCAGCTTCTTGTCCCTGACTACAAGCTCCAGAAGCCAGTTGTCCTCAGGACATTTGCTGCCCAGGCTTGACTCTTCCTCGGAACCGATTAAGGTGAGTGAGGGGTGGGTCAGGCTCGTTAGCAAGTGCTAGGGGAGGCTATATAAGAGCCTCCAGGAGCGTGAGCGAAGTTCACTCACGCACCCCCACAGGAGTAGACTAACAGGGGTGTGGCACAAGAATTTCAAGGCATTTCAAGCCAGCAGGGCACAACCAGCTCCCCCTTCTTGTAGGTGAGTGTGCTTTTTAAAGCTAGCAATGGTTTCCAGAAAAACAAAAGCCGTTACTGCTGTTAATACTAGGAGTGTGTTTGCTCAGACACTCCCCTCGAAGAAGGATGCAGGCACCCAGGTCT